>NW_024424008.1:52571670-52704763 GCF_017311325.1 Ursus maritimus
TTAGTTTTTTGATATTTATTCTCCATGTATTTGTGGTCTTTTCAGGTCTTTTTATTATGAATGATTTCTAGTTTCATATCATGGAGAGAAAAGATACACGGTATGATTTTAATCTTTTTGAATGTGAGATTTGTTTTGTGGTTTAACATGTGATCTATTCTGAAAAAATGTGTAGTCCACTGTTTTTGGATGAAATGTTCTGAATATATGTGTTAGGTTCATCTAGTTTAATGTGTCATTCAATACCAGTGTTTTCTTGTTGATTTTCTTCTAGAAATCTATTGAAGTACATGGGCTGTTAAAGTTCCCTTCTATTACTGTATTATTGTCCATTACTTCCTTTGTCTCTTAATAGAGCTTTATGTATTTTGGTGTACCCATGTTGGGTACATAAATATTTACAACTGTTATGTATTCTTGCTGGCTTGTTCTGTTTATCGTTATGTACTGTCACTCTTTGTCTCTTATTATAGTGTCTGTTTTGAGGAACCTCCACATTGTTTTCCAGAGTGGCTGTACCAACTTGCATTCCCACCAACAGTGTAAGAGGGTTCCCCTTTCTCCACATCCTCTCCAACATTTGTTGTTTCTTGCCTTGTCAATTTTTTGCCATTCTAACTGCTTTTAGAGGGGAGGGGATGGGGGGTGGGCTAGCCCAGTGATGGGTATTAAGGAGGGCACATATTGTATGGAGACTGGGTGTTACATGCAGACTGTAAATCATGGAACACTACATCAAAAACTAATGATGTACTGTATGGTGACTAACATAACAATAAAAAAATAATAAAGTCTGTTTTGTCTGATATAAGTATTGCTATCCCAGCTTTCTTTTCCCTTCAATTTGCATTGCAAATACCTTTCCATCCCTTCACTTTCAATATGCATGTCTTTAGGTAAGAGTGCATCTCTCTTATGCAGCATATAGGGGTCTTGCTTTGTTATTTATTTGCTCACACTATGTCTTTTGATTGGAGAATTTAGGCCATTTATGTTTAAAATAATTGATAGGTATGTACTTACTGCCATTTTCTTGTTTTATAACCGTTTTTGTAGTTCTTCTGCCCTTTCTTCTCTTTCCCTATTCCCTTGTGGTTTGATAGCTTTCTTTAGTGTTACGCTTGGATTCCTTTTTATTTTTTGGGTGTCTATAGGATTTTGATATGTGGTTATTTTAGGTTCATATATAAAATATTTTATGCATCTATCAGTCTATATAAAGTAGATGGTCTCATAAGTTTGAATTCATTCTAAAAGCACTAAACTTTTCTCCCTGCCTCCATGTTTGTGCATATGATGTCATACTTTACCTCCTTTAATGAATCTCGACTGATGTTTATAAATATAATTGTTTTTACTGCTTTATGCTTTTACCTACATACTGGTTTTATAAGTGATTATAAATTTATTATATTTTATTTTATATATTTATATATAAATAATTTCTTAGTCCTGATTATGGTCTTTTTCTTCCACTTAAAGAATTCCATTTAATGTTTCTTGTAAGATTGGTTCAGTGATGATGAAGTCCTTTAACTTTGTCTGGAAATTCTTCATCTCTCCTATTCTGAAGGATGATCTTTCTGGGTAGAATATTCTTGGTTGCAGATTTCTTTTTTCCTTTTAGTACTTTATGGTGTCACTTTCTTCTGGCTTGTAAAGTTTCTGTTGAAAAATCAGCTAATAGCCTGTGGGATTTCCCTTACATGTAATGTTGTACCTTGTTGCTTTTAAAATTCCCTCTTTATTACCACTTTTTGCCATTTCAATTATTTTTTATTTTGGCGTGGGCCTCCTTGGGTCAATTTTGTTTGGGGTTGTCTGTGCTTCCTGCCTATGGATGTCTGTTTCCTTCCCCAGATTAGGGAAGTTTTCAGATATTTCCTTAAATACATTTTCTGCCCTCTTGTCTCTCTTTTCCTCCTGAGAGTCCTATAATGAGGATGTTATTATGCTCGATTATATGCTGTGTTCCCTTAACCTATTCTCATTTTTTATTATTCATTTTTCTTTTTGCTGTTCAGATTGGTTGCTTTTTTTTTAATGTTAGGTTAGTCACCATACAGTACATCATTAGTTTTTGATGTAGTGTTCCATGATTCATTATGTGTGTATAACACCCAGTGCTCCTTGCAATACATGCCCTCCTTAATACCCATCACTGGGCTAATCCATCCCCCCACCTTCTCCCCTCTGAGACCCTCAGTTTGTTTCCTAGAGTCCATAGTCTCTTATGGTTCCTCTCCCCCCACTGATTTCCTCCCTTCATTTTTCCCTTCCTTCTCCTAATGTCCTCCATGGTATTCCTTATGTTCCACATATAGGTGAAAACATATGGTAATTGTCTTTCTCTGCTTGACTTATTTCACTTAGCATAATCCCCTCCAGTTCCACCAATGTCGATGCAAATCCTTCCTGATGGCTGAGTGATATTCCACTGTATATATGGACCACATCCTCTTTACCCATTCATCTGTTGAAGGCCATCTTGGCTCCTTCCACAGTTTGGCTATTATGGACATTGCTGCTATGAACTTTGGGTGTATGTGCCCCTTCTTTTCACTACATCTGTATCTTTGGGGTAAATACCTAGTAGTGTGATTGCTGGGTTATAGGGTAGCTCTACTTTAACTTTTTGAGGAACCTCCACATTGTTTTCCAGAGTGGCTGTACCAACTTGCATTCCCACCAACAGTGTAAGAGGGTTCCCCTTTCTCCACATCCTCACCAACACCTGTTGTTTCCTGTGTTATTTGTTAATTTTTGCCATTCTAACTGGTGTAAGGTGGTATCTCAATGGGGTTTTGACTTGAATTTCCCTGATGGCTAATGGTGTTGAACATTTTTTCATGTGTATGTTAGCCATTCATATGTCTTCTTTGGAGAAATGTCTGTTCATATCTTCTGCCCATTTTTTAACTTGTTTTTTGGGTGTTGAGTTTGAGAAGTTCTTTACAGATCTCGAATACCAGCCCTTTATCTGAAGTGTCATTTGCAAATATCTTCTCCCATTCTGTGGGTTGCCCCTTTGTTTTGTTGACTGTGTCCTTTGCTGTGCAGAAGCTTTTTATCTTGATGAAGTCCCAAAAGTTCATTTTTGCTTTTGTTTCTCTTGCCTTTGGAGACGTGTCTTGAAAGAAGTTGCTGTGGCTGATGTCAAAGAGGTTATTGCCTATGTTCTCCTCTAGGCTTTTGGTGGATTCTGTCTCATATTGAGGTCTTTCATCCATTTGGAGTTTATCTTTGTGTATGGTATAAGAGAATGGTCTAGTTTCATTCTTCTGTATACAGCTGTCCAATTTTCCCAGCACCATTTATTGAAGAGACTTTTTTCCATTGGGTATGTTTTCTAGATTTGTTGAAGATTAGTTGACCATAGAGTTGAGGGTCCATATCTGGGCTCTCTATTCTGTTCCATTGATCTATGTGCCTGTTTTTGTGCCAGTACCGTGCTGTCTTGGTGATCACAGCTTTGTAATATAGCTTGAAATCAGGCAACATGATGCCCCCAGTTTTCTTTTTCTTTTTCAACATTTCCTTGGTGATTCAGAGTCTTTTCTGGTCCATACAAATTTTAGGATTTTTTGTTCCAGCTCTTTGAAAAATGCCATTGGTATTTTGATGGGATGGCATTGAAAGTATAGATTGCTCTGGGCAACACAGACATTTTAACAATGATTATTCTTCTGATCCATGAGCATGGAATATTTTTCCATCTTTTTGTGTCTTCTTCATTGTCTTTCAGAAGTGTTCTATAGTTTCTAGAGTATGGATCCTTTACCTCTTTGGTTAGGTTTATTCCAAATTATCTTATGGTTTTTGGTGCTATTATAAATGGAATTAACTTTCTAATTTCTATTTCTACAGTTACATTGTTAGCGTACAGAAAAGCAACTGATTTCTGTGCATTGATTTTTATATCCTGCTACATTACTGAATTGCTGTATGAGTTCTAGTAATTTGGGGGTGGGGTCTTTTGGGTCATCCCCGAAGAGAGAGAGTTTTACTTCTTCTTTGCCAATTTGAATACCTTTTATTTCTTTTTGTTGTCTGATTGCTGTTGCTAGGACTTCTAGTACTATGTTGAACAATAGTGGCAAGAGTGGGCATCCTTGTGTTCCTGAACTTAAGGGAAAAGCTCTCAGTTTTTCCCCACTGAAAACGATATTAGCTGTGGGCTTTTCCAGTAACAAAATTGAAGCAGTGATCAAAAACCTCCCAAAAAAACAGGAGTCCAGGGCCTGATCGATTCCCAGGGGAATTCTACCAAAGAAGAAATAATACCTATTCTCCTGAAGCTGTATCAAAAAAAGAGAAACAGAAGGAAAACTTCCAGACTCGTTCTATGAGGCCAACATTACCTTGATCCCCAAACCAGGCAAAGACCCTACCAGAAAGGAGAATTACAGACCAATAGCCCTGATGAATATGGATCCAACAGTACATTAAAAGGATTATCCATCATACCAGGTGGGATATATTCCTGGGATGCAAGGGTGGGTCAACATTTGCAAATCAGTCAACATGATAGAACACATTAATAAGAGAAAAGAACCATATGATCCTCTCAACTGATGGAGAAAAAGCATTTGACAAAATACAGCAACATTTCCTGATTAAAACTCTTCAGAGTGCAGGGATAAAGGGAACCTTCCTCAAATTCAGATTGGTTGCTTTCTAATACCCTGTCTTCTGGATTGCTGATCGATTCTTATACCTGCTGAGGTCCTGCTGATACTTGTTCACCCTGTTGAGAACCGTGTCATATCAATGACTAACAGTGACTGCTATTTTGCAGTGCATGTAGAAATGTTTAAGAATACTTAAAGATGATACTTCCATCTTCCACGCTATGTTGAGAACAATATTCTATCAGTTAATGGAAGTTTTGCACAATCTGCAATGCATGTGGAAAAGTGTTTACGACTGCCTGCAATAGAGAAGCATAGGTAGAGATGTATTTAAATATACATGTAGTAAAGATGTTTCTAACAATGTTACTTGCTTACTATGTTGAGAACCATATTATTTCAGTAAATGGATGTATCAACCAGACTATATTGCATGAAGAGAACTTAAAAAATATATTTGTGCATATAAAAAAGAGGTCATGTTGAGCCCCATTACACAAAGCCCCTGTTCACCAGAACCAGGCACTTGAAGCGCGCGTCACGTGTGGTTGGATGCACCCTACTATCGTGGCTGAGCTGTGTTTGCCTTCAGTCCAGTTAGATCATCTGTTTTAGGTCTATTGATTTTTTTTTCTACTGTGTTTCTCTTTCCTATTTTAATAATTTCTACTGTATTATTTATTTCCTTCTTGCTTTCCCTAGATTTTTTAGATGGAATATTAGGTTTTGAACTGATACCTTTTATCTTTTTAGAATACCGACTTAATGTAATAAATCTTACTCTAACCACTGCTTTACCTCTGTACAAACATTACATTATATTGCCATTCTTGTTCAGTTCAAACTCTTTTCTAATATCACTTGAGACTGCTGCTTTGATCCATAAAAGTGTGATATTTAATTTCCAAATCCTTGGAGATTTACCAGTTATTCTCTTATGTATTTCCAGATTAATTTCATTATGGTCAAAGAACTTACTTTGTATGATTTCAATTATTTTAAATTTTTGTTTATCTTATGACTCAACATGTTTTATCTTGGTGAATGTTTCATGTGCATTGAAAAGAAATGTATATTCTGTTGCTGAGTGAACTAATTTTTAAATGTTGATCAGGTCGAGTTAATTGATTACATTCTTTAGTTCTTTTATATTTTTGCTTACCGTTAGTTTCTTTGGTCTGCCATAACAAATGACCACACATTTGGTGGCTTAAAACAACATTATTCTCTCAGTTATGGAGGCCAGCAACTTAAATCAAGGA
Organism: Ursus maritimus; assembly: GCF_017311325.1. NCBI lineage: Eukaryota > Metazoa > Chordata > Mammalia > Carnivora > Ursidae > Ursus > Ursus maritimus. Next base: position 52,577,564 of record NW_024424008.1, read on the forward strand.
GTCAGCAGTTGATTCCTTTGGAGGCTCTGAGGGAGAATCTATTCAATGCTTCTCTAACTTCTAGTTGCTGCTAGCAATCCTTGGTATTCTTGACTTGTATAGATGTATCATTTTCATCTTTGCCATTATCTTCACATCATCATCCCCTCTGTATGTTGTCTTCCCTTCTCTTAAAAGAACACTTGTCATTAAATTTAGTGTCCACGCGAGGGGTGTCTGGGTAGCTCGGTTGGTTAAGCATCTGCCTTTGGCTCATGATCTTGGGGTCCTGGGATGGGTAGCTCGGTTGGTTAAGCATCTGCCTTTGGCTCATGATCTTGGGGTCCTGGGATGGAGCCCTGCATTGGGCTCCCTGCTCAGTGGGGAGTCTGCTTCTCCCTCTCCATCTGCCCCTCCCCACTACTCGTGCTTTCTCTCATGTGCACTCCCTCTCTCTCAAATAAATAAATAAAATCTTTTAACAAAATAAAAAATAATAAATTTAGGGTCCACCGTAGGATGATCTCATCTTGAGATCCTTAACTTAATTACATCTGCAGAGTGTTTTACTAACTAGCTTACATGCAGTGGTTTTAGGTAGACCTATTTTTTTTGGAGGATACCAGTCAACCTACTACATTATTAAAAGCACTGTAGAAGTCACTGGCTATTACCAATTTTGGATTTATACTTTCTCTTTTCATTCACATCTACTTTTGATATAGTTTGAAGCTCTCATGTCAGTTGTACACAAATTTATGGTGAAGAATTTAGGGTGAATTGACCCTTTTATCATTGTATAATGATCCTATTCACTTCTGGTGACTTTTCTTTTTCTGAAATCTACATCTGATGTTAATAAACCCATACTAGCATTATTTTGGTTAATACTTGCATGGTATATCTTCACATCATCATCCCCTCACAACCAGCATACTGACACTGATATATAGTCAAGATATAGAACATTTCCATCACCACACATCTCCTTCACATTCCCTTTCCTAGCCACACCTACTTTCCTCCCACCCCCACTCCTTCTTAACCCCTTCAGCCCCTGGCAACTATTTACCTGTTCTCCATTTCTGTAATTTTGTCATTTCAAAAATAGTATGTAATGGAATCACACAGCATGTGAGTCATAAAGATGAGCAAGGACAAGGAATTTTTGTACCAAATCCTTAAAGTTAGACATATAAAGAGGAAAGCTTCTTTACAATAGTAGTAGCAGGGCTAGAGTCAGCAGTCAATGCTCAATTTCACTCTTAGGTTATTAAAAGAGAGGCAATTGAACTATCTCAAATACATGTTATATATATATATATTTATATACTTATTTATATATATATTTATTTATATATATATTTATTTTTATATATTTATTTATATATATAGAGAGAGAGAGAGAATGAGTTAGGGTTATATATTTCAAATAAATGTTAGAGATATAAATATATATGTAATGAATATATAAACGTATATATACACTTCAAATACGTTTCATATTATTGACCCTAATCTAAGCTCTTTCGTTCACCATGATCCATCTGACCAAATACCACCTATTACTACATAATTCTCCTCTTCTCTCACTTTCTGACCCATTCTAACCCTTCTACTCATTGACTAAAGATTTTGAAGAATGTACTTATAGTCTTCCTCGTTATTAAAATCTCTGACATCCTCCAGGTAGACCTCAATGTCCATGGAGACCACTCCTTTGATAACTAGATCTCTTTGGTCCTTAATCTTCTCAGCTTTAGAGACCCATAAGAACAGTCGAATGGCAACCCAACTTCCTGTTACCCTGCCCAGCTTAAATGTAGCCACACCTTTTCTTTCCTACTTCCTGAATGTTTGTTTCTTTCCATACGAATTTAACTATAGTCAAGTCTCTCCCATATAGGGAAAAAAATATTTTGAGCCTCCTATTTCCTTAAACTACTACCCTAACTTCTACTTATTCCCCAACCCCACCCAGTTAAGCTTCTCATGAGTTCTCTTCAATCCCTGTGCTCACTTTCTCTCCTACCACTCACTTCTTCAACTAGTGCTTTTTTTTTTTTCTTTTTGTCCCTTGAGGCAATATCATTAGGAACTTTTTCTTCTCACTCTATAGCTCACCCAAGGAACTGTCATAGACTCCAGTGGCTTGAATTGCCATTTATATTCCGATTCTTCCTAAATCAACTTTTTAAAACCAGGTCTTTCTCAGCTTTAACTCTATATTCAACAGTCTATTGAAGCAGCATCTCCATTTGGATAACCTAAAAACACCTCAAACATAGACTGTTCATATCTAAATTTATCTTTTTCTTTCAAAACCATTTACCCTGCCATTCTGTACTGCAGTGAATGGCATGCATCAGCCATGCCTCTGTACATCCCTAAAATAATTCCTGCTTATTACTCCACCTCTTTATCCCCACAGTTAATCTCTATTTCTGTCAATTCTATCTCAAACTGACTTTTCTCCAGCCTCATTGTTAGTACATCATTTTAAATCACCGTTGCTTCCTACCTAGGTCCCTGGACAGCCTTCTGTTATTTGACAGTTATTTATTAAGCACCTACTATGTGCCAGACACGGTTCTAGGCACTCGAGCTATACCAACAACTAACTACAGATAAAAATCCTTGCTCTTATGCAAGTCACCTTTTAGTAGGTGAAGTTGAATGACAGTCAATGAACATAATAAATACATAAATTATGTAATACTTTAGAAAGTATTGCAAAGAAATCAAAGGAGTAGGGGAAATGCTAAGACATGAGAGTCGGGATGTTTCTAGTGTTAAATAAAGAAGATGACAGGGCACCTGGGTGGCTCAGTCAGTTAAGCGTCTGCCTTTGGCTCAGGTCATGATCCTGGGGTCCTGGGATCGAGCCCTACAACTAGCTCCCTGCCGAGACGGGCTCCCTGCTCAGCAGGGAGCCTGCTTCTCACTCCCCCCCCCCCCGCTCCTGTTCTCTCTCGCTATCTCTCTCTCAAATAGATAAATAAAATCTTAAAAAAAAAAGATGACATTTGAGCAAAGAGTTGAAGGAAGAGAGTTAGCTATGTGAAAACCTGGAGGACGAGAAGTCAGAGCAAACAGCCATTGTAACAATGTCTTGGGCCAGCTTAAGTGGGTTTCTGTTTCCTTTAATTAACTGGACCTGAAACACTGTGCCAAGGAGTTTGGACCCTACCATGCTACATGAAGAGCCACTGAAGGTTTTTAGGGTAACCTATCCAAATTTTCATTGTAGAAATATCTCAGATTCTTGAACACAAAGATTTCTGTACCTAGTCCAGCGCCAGACACACCATCTATATTCAACCAATGTTTGTTGAATGAATGATGAGAGCAGGCTTAGACTGGAGGCAGGGAAATTAATTAGAAGACTATTTCAACACCAAGGGTGAGAAATGACAAAGGACTGAACTAAATCGAGACAATAGAGATGGAGAAAAAAGGATCGATTTGAGAGAGACTTAGGAGGTAGAATTTATGAGGCTTAGTGGCAGATTGCTTGTGGAGAGAGTTTTGGTTGTGTTGACTAATGAGCTGTGGCAACGTGGGAGAAATGGGAGAGAGAGAAGGGAATTTGTTTTCATTTGATTTTGTTTGTGCCAAGAAGGGTGGTAAGAGAGATGATAAATTCAGTGTGCATTTCTTGGGTTACGACGCTAGTGGAAGACGGAGGAGAAGATAACTGACGAGCAGCACGGACTCAAGAGCAGGCCCGGAAGGGGTCTCAGCTCCGGGGCTACAGCCGCAGAGGTTCTCAAACTTCAGCATAATAGCAGGCGAGCTTGTTAATACTTTGTAATCTTACACTCAAGCCCAGAGATTTCTTTTCAGTAGTTTGGGAGCAGGGCCCAGGAATCTGCATGTTGCACACATGCACAGACCTAGGTATTGTTCTGGTCCGCAGAATGTCCAGACCTCACCTTAAGAAATATTAATATTAGTAGTGGGTGGTGGGACCTGCGCATGTGAACTAAAAGGTGTAAGTGTGAAAGAGAAGAGGATTGGAGGGAAAAATCTAGAGAGCACAGTTATTTATTATAGAGAGAACTCACAAAGGGAAACAAATCTTCTGAACTCCGGTCTGAGAGCTCTATTATTAACCAGTTCACATCATTTTCTCAATGTCCTAGACTTATGGTCCTTTTTCTTCTTCTTCTTCTTTCTTCTTCTTTCTTCTTCTTTCTTCTTCTCCTCCTCCTCCTCCTTCTTTTTTTTTTTTTTTTTTTAAGTAATCTGTATACCCAACATGGGACTCGAATTTTCAACCCCAAGATCGAGAATCACATGCTCTACTGACTGAGCCACCCAGACACCCCTTATGGTCCTTTTTGTTTGGACCTGGAAGTTTGTATTAGATAAAGGTCAGTGAGACCACTTTAAAAGAAGTTGTGTTCAAATTTAGAAGTGTCTTGAATGGCTAAGGAGTTTGATCTCACTGGTGCTGTCATCTGTGAAAGACATTGGTGAAAGGTTTTGACCAGGACAAGAGGATGATGAAAGCAGAAATTTTGAAAGATCAAGTACTACACAGTTGGGACAAAGAGAAAGTGTAAGCAAGATCAGTTAAGAAAGACTGCGGAAAGGGAAAATTTTTAAAAATCAACTGGCTAAACCATGCAAAACAAATAAGACCCCTGAAGAAGGCAGAGGGCTGAGACAGATTTCTGTGCATTGGCATCTCAGAGGCCGATGTCAGGATTTTTAGGTGAGGTGGTTAGTAGTGTCACATACTACCGAGCTGGCTGCGACTCCAGTTGGCTGCCCCTGAAAAATCATGTATATATTGTCAAAGGGACTAATGCTAAGAGAGCTATCTCTTGCTTACATCTGTTTCTAAGATGACATGTTTTTAACTTTTAATTCCTGCCTGGATAATCAAGGTGAGCTTCCAAAGTCACTATGACCATCCTTGACACTTTGAAAAAGGGAACAATTACTACCTTTGTGTGGTTTTTTGCAGCCAAGTAAATGACCCAGACAACTAAGGAAAACAGTAACATCCCCAGTAATTTACAAGCAATGGCATTTGGGAGAAAAATCAGTATCCTATAAGAGGACAGGAGAAATAATCACACATTAACTCAAATAAATATAACATTGCTGGGGTACCGGTGGCTCAGCTGGTTAATCCTCTACCTTTGGCTCAGGTCATGATCCCAGCAACCTGAAATTGAAGCCCCTCCCCACCCCACCCATCCCCGCTGGCTCAAGTGGGGGGAGGTTCTGATTCTCCCTCTCCCTCTCCCTCTCCTCCCTGCCTGTGTTCTCTCTCTGCGCGCTTTCTCTCTCTGTCTCAAATACATAAATAAATCATTTTTTAAAAATAACATTGCTCTGCATACTTTGCTCAGAACTTTCCAGAACAGGATTATTTATGTTCTATATAGCTGCTGTCTCCTGGGTTTTGAGAAAGTTGCATTATGTGTTCTACTAAAAATCAGACACAATGGTCCTTCCTGAAGCCAGGAACAAAACTAGTTGAAAGACTTCTGGCTCCTGACTCTTAGGTTAATTCTTCCATTTGGAGTGACATCAAGAGCTCTGAGCCTTTTTTCTCATCAAGTACTCAGTATGTATAGCAAAATTTTAGCAGCTGTTTAACCTAAGAAACACTTTTTTCTGGTCCCCTCCAATGCATCCTAGCGTCTAAGTCTCTCTGGGCTACACAAACATACAAAAACCTGGTGCTCTCTCTCCCTGATCTTGTCTGCCTCATCAGGCTTCATTCTAAATCTCTTATTTGGTTTTTAGGCAGCTTGTTTCTACCTCCAGGTTTTTAATCTCCTCATGTTGAAGTAGTTGAGAAACATTGCCATGAGGGGCAAGGAACTATTCTTTAGAAAAGACCATTGTCGAATGGCTGGAATTTTAGTGCGTTTTTTAAGCCTAGAATCCCAAAGGAATGCTGCAAAGAGCTAAATTATGGCAGTGTTTCTCGAACCTTTTTGCTTGGGACTCACAGTAAGAAAATCCTGTCAAATCTCATTCCAGAGCACGTACACAAGACACAAATCTGGTAAGACAATACATATCCTAACTGCATGCAATGTACTGTGATATTTTCTCGTTATTCTGTGTCACCCTATTTCATTCTATTTCATTTTTAGAGTACTTTCCATGTCCAAATAAAATAATTTTATTATCCCCTAAAGGGTTGCAACACACCATTTGAAAAGCACAGACTGACCAGTCTGTGGTTCTGTCTTCTGTCTCTGCCATTAAACCTGAAAATAAGAGTTGGAGGGAACCACAGGTATCGATGAGTATCTTCTCCATGCTATTCTCTCAGAGGAGTTACAACCACGCAGAGTTGCTTTGGTTCAAGCAGTCTTTATGTCGGTGTTGGAGAAGCTTCAGTAATCCAACGCCGAAATGCCGTTTGTGGCCCTGGTGTGCCGGCTGGCGTCACATACTCCCTCCCCTCCGTGACCTGCACCTGCTCACTCCGCAGAGCCGGAAGAAAGCAGCCAGGAGGGCGTTCTGTCTGTTCTAGAGAATAGATCTAATCACAGTCCATCGTCACCTGTGGCTGAGGCCTTGCATATTTTTATACCGAATGCATTTCCTTCGCTCGTGCCTTTGTTTCGCTGTCATGTGGAATTAGTCACTTCCACAGTAGCAGGAGAAATATTTGAAACACTAGGAAGAGGGAAAACAGAAGCCCTCATCTATAGTTCGTGAACAACTGAGACTTGACTTGGCTGGTTTCTCTTGAAATTTGTATTGCTTTCTTTGTAAACTCTTTCCCTTACTCTAAACAACCACATGCCTTAAGCACTCCAATAACAATAACTTAAATCTCAGGCCATAGGAGGAAGAGCCACAGGCCTAAATCCTAATGCAGCTGCATCGTAGACTCTGTGGACACGAGTATCGCTGCCACCAAAGGTGGTACGTGGTCACAGTACAGCCATTACCCGGTGGCCTGTTGCCACCATATTACACTGGCCAAGCTCAGTTTGCATTGCTCGGCATGGGGATATCTACAGAGATAGAAGTGCGGAGAAAAAGGTATAAGAAGATCATTATAGTGACGTCTAGATATCGCTATGCGTAGATATACATGCGTGTTTTTCATCTACATGATACATGTATATGCGCCTATACATACGTATACGTGTGTGCATCTGTGCCAGTCCCTCCAGACACACACCCACGTAACCGTACGCATGTCAGAATTGTGATCGTGGCATGTTGGAGATTGGCACAGAGACGTGGTAGATCATTTCTAAAGGAATTTCCTGGGGAGGAAAAAGCGAGACCTATGAACAGGCCCTGCCAGTCGGTCCCTCCCCACCCCGAGGAGGCATGTTTCTCTACTGCCTTGTACTGCAGCGTTGTGGCAATTATAACAGTGAGTCCAGGACTCTTCAACTAAACCCTGGAGTTTTCTCTCCTACATGGAATAAAATGAAAACATTTGGCTCCATAAATCCTGGATGATAAATGCGTGCTCTGAGCTACTGGCGTAAGTACCATGACCACGTTGATAATTGCATAATAAACAGACAAGGCCTTCGTACCCCTAAAAGACATAATTAACTCGTGTTGGTTTTGTAATAGTTGTTGAGCTAGTCCGGGCAGACACTACCACCCCCTTGTAACAAAGAGCCGGGGGGGGGGCACAAAATCTGAGCTCCTGGTTCAGCAGCTGAGGTGAGGCTAGAGCTCCAGGCCCTGATCTGTGTGGGTCTGCAGCCCCCAGGAAGGAGGGTTTGGCTCCCCAACCCTTGAGACCAATACGAGAGGAAATAAACATGATGGAGAGCTGGTCTTTGGTTGAAGTACCATAGTCCTGACTTGTGCTTCTCACGGTTATTTTGCCTGGTGGGGGGATGGGGGGTTGTGGAGGGAGGCTGCATTTTTGGGGAAGGGTGTTAGGTACTACAAAGCACATTTTCCTATAGTGTTAATTTTACTCCATGATTTTTGTGAGTGGGGCGGAGGGAGATTAAAGCTTTTTAATTGGTGAGTGACTTTAGACATTTTCGTCAGTCTAAATTTCAACCATAGGGAAAATGCAACATTTGCTTAGTTTTTTAAGATAAAAGGCCACTGAGGAATTTTAATCTCTTAGCAGGATCTTTTATAGCAATATCCATAGGCCCCTGGAGGTTAGGGTTTATTCTTCTTTCCTTTTGGAATATGTTTATGGAGACCTTTGAGCTAACTTCTGAGAAACGCTCTTGGCACACACTTAGAGAAAACCCTTAGAAAGTGGGAGTGTGTTGCCAGCACCCTTGTGGGAGAGGCTGCTCTGACCTCAGGAACCTAACTATCCAGTCTGGGCACGGTGGGGGAAGAAAACAAACATCCGTTCTAGGCAGAACATCAAGAACCCATTCCTGATATTTCCATCCATTTGGAAGAACATTAATAATTTTTAAAAAGGTACCCAACCTTCTCTGCTTCTTCCTGCTCAGGAAGGCCTGCTTGGTCTAGTGCTACCTGGACAGGATAGGTAAGCTGCTCTGATTTTGCGGTTCAGTATTAGAAAGACCACTGGCCTATAGACGTTCCACATTCTTCAACTTCAGCTTTCTTACACATAACAGTGAGTTTGGAGGGGTGTTTCTCCATTTGCTTACTCTTCTAATTTCTAAACTCATTCTCAACTCAGCTGAGAGGAGAGAAGGCATTTCTTAGGACCCTTTTTATTATTTTTTAAAGGATTTTATTTATTTATTTGAGAGACAGCATGAGCAGGGTGGGGGGAGGGAGAGGGAGAAGCAGACTCCCAGCTGAGAGGGGAGTCCCTCGTGGGGCTCAATCCCAGGACTCCAAGTTCATGACCTGAGCTGAAGGCAGATGCTTAACCGACTGAGCCACCCAGGCACCCCTAGAACCCCCTTTAAAAAAACCTGAATTTTGTCAGTACTACATGCCATCGACTGCACTTGAACTGTTTGCTCATCTTCTCATTGATCTGTTACACACTGGGAGAGGTAGGAGGCATTATTCCTGTTACATACATGGAAAAAGGGAGCCTCGGAAAGGTAAAATAATTTGCTTATACTTGTATAAGCCTGTGTCTAAGCTAAGGGGACAGAAGTACAAACTATGTCCCTTGGATCAAATCTTATGGCCTGTAAAAGTTTTTGTAAAAGTTTTTCTTGGAAGACCACCATGCTCCTTTGCTTACTTATTGCCTATGGTTGCTTTTCCCTACAACAACAGAGCAGGGAACAGAGTTGAGTAATTGTGACATAGGTCCTATGATCCACAAGCCTAAAATTCTTCCTATCTGGCCCTTGACAGAAAAAGTTCGCTGACAACCCCTGGTCTAAACAACTTAATAACTTACTGGCTCAGGAAGAGTAACACAGTGAGTGCACTGCACGAAGAGGAGGCGTGTTCACTAAGTGGAGTAGTGAAGTGGCAGAGAAATTACGGCTAATGACAGGTTGTAACATGTGCCCATGGGTCTGATCTGTGAAGTGGTATAAAGAGGAAGGTCACTGGATTGAAGACAGATGAGAAACCATGAGGACTTAGATGTCAGATGTGTCATCCTTGAGGCTATTAAAAACTCGCCGAAAGAGAATGGGGAGGAAGGTCCGGAACTCCATACTAAACTCTTCACGATATAAGAGAGACAGATGACAAAGAAGGGTGGCGAGGGGTATTAGCGGAAGAGAACGATCCTCAGAAACAGGAATTCCACAGAAGAGGGTGGGATAGATGAAACCAAGAATGGTTTTCATTCCATATTCCATAGTTAGCGTCCTCTCGCCTCAGAGTGAACGGATTTTCCCTCAATTTGTTCCCAACATGTCTTGAATTCCACTATTAAAGCATATATCCCACAGATACAATTTTTTTTGTTTTAACAACTTTGTTGAATTAGAATACACATACCATAAAATTCACCCAGTTTGATTATACAGTTCACTGACTCAATAAATGTCCCTAGTTATGAAACCATCACAAAAAAATCAATTTCAGAACATTTTCATCATCCCCAAAAGATTCCTCATGTCCACCTGCAGTCCTTTCTCATGCCTGCTTTCTGCCCCAGACAACTGTTAATCTTCTTTCAGTCTCTAGGCCTTTTCTGGATGTTTTGTATAAATGTAATCATCCAATATATGCTCTTTGATGTCTTTTTCTTTCATTTAGCATAAAGTTTTTGAGGTTTTATTCAAATGGCAACATGAATCAGCGTTTTGTTCTTTTATATTGCTGAACTATAATCCAGCACGTGCAGAGACCACGTTTAACCATCAGCTGGTGGGCATTCAGATTGTTTCTCCTTTGGAGGTCTTACTAACAGTGTTGCCATGACGTTTATGTACATGTTTTTGTGTAGACCTATGCTTTCATTTCTCTTGGGTATATACCCTAGGAGTGGAATTTCTGGGCATATGGTAACTCTATGTTTAACATTTTAAGGAGCTGCAAGCCAGTTTTCCGAAGCAATTGCACCATTTTTTATTTCCACCGGTAATGTATGAGGATCCCGATTTCTCCACATCCTCACCAACACTTCCTATTGTCTTTTTCTTTAGAGCTACTCTAGTGGATATTAAATAGTATCTCATTGTAATTTTGATTTGCATTTCCCTAATGACATTGAACATCCTTTCATGTGCTGAGTGGCCTTCTGTACGTCTTTGGTGAAATGTCTATTCATCTCTGTCCATTTTTAAATTGGTTTATTTGTCTTTTTATTATTGAGTTGTAAAAGTTTTTTATATAGTTTAGATACAAGTACCTAACTGGATATATGGGGGCAAATATTCTCCCATTTTGTGAGGTTTCATTTTTTTTGGTACCCTTTGAAACACAGAAGTGTTCAATTTCAGTGAAGTGGAATTTTTTTCCTTTTGTTTCTTTTGTTTTGGTGGTTCTATCTCAGAAGGCTTTGTCTAACCTAAGGTCACAAGTATTTCCTTGTATACTTTTAAGAGTTTAGTAGTTTTCCTCTTATATTTAGGTCTGTAATCTATTTTGAGTGAATTATTGCGTACGCTGTGTGGAAGCAGTCCAACTTCTTTCTTTTCCTATACATACTGAGTTGTCCCAGCATCATTTGTAAGATAGACTATTCAGGCTATTCTTTTCCATTGAATTGTCTTGGCACTCTTGCCAAAAATCAGGTAATTATAAATGTAAGGGTTTATTTCTGGAATTCTGCGGATTCCATTCCATTCATGTATAAGTCTATCTTCATTCCAAGATCACACAGGCTTAATTACTATTACTTTGTAGAAGGTTTCAAATTGGGAAGTGTGAATTCTCTGACCTTATTTATTTATTTATTTGCCAGGATTGTTTTGACTATTCTGTGTCCCATGAATTTCCACATGAATTTTAGGACCAACTTGTTACTTTCTGGGGGGGAAAAAATCCACTCAGAATTTGATAGAGATTGTGTTAAATCTGACGATCAAGTTGGGGAAAATTGTCATCCGCACAATATTCTCTTATCCGTGAATGAGGGAGAGCTTTCATTTTTTTTAAGTCTTTAATTTCTTGTAACAATTTTTTTATAATATTCAGATTACAAACTTTGCACTTATTTAAGGATTTGATTTTTTGCTACTAAAAATGGAATTATTTTCTCAATTTTCAGATTGTTCATTGACAATTTATAGAAATACAATTGATTTTTTTTATTGCCATATTCTTTATTTAGAAATTTCTTCAGACTTTAGATTCCAATTAGTCTAGGTTGTTTAGAAATATAAATTAAAATCTAATATGATTGGAAATAAAATCTGAGGCATATATTTTATAATTATTTTAGTACTTCAGCTTTTTTCAAGTTTTAAATTCCAGTTAGGTAACATACAGTGTAAGATTAGTTTCAGGTGTATAGCACAGTGATTCAAAACTTACAAACAAGTGCCCTCCTTAATCCCCATCATCTATTTCACCCATCCCCCAACCTCCCTTCTGGTAACCATCAGTTTGTTCTCTACAGTTAAGAGTCTGTTTCTTGGTTTGCCTCTCTCTATTTTCCCCTATGATTGTTTGTTTTGTTTCTTAAATTCCACATATGAGTGAAATCATATGGTATTTGTCTTCCTCTGACTGATTTATACTATATCACAATAAAGGGGACAATCCAACAAGATCTAACAATTATAAATAGTTATGCACCCAACATAGAGGCACCCAAATATATAAAACAATAACAAACATAAAGGAACTAATTGATAATACAATAATAGAGGGGATTTTAACACCCCACTTGCATTAATGGACAGATATCTAAACAGAAAATCAAGGAAACAGTAGCTTTGAATGACACACTGAGCCAGATGAACTTAACAGATATATTCAGAACATTCCATCCTATAGCAGGAGAATACATTCTTTTCAAGTGCACGTGGAACAGTCTCCAGAATAGATCACATACTAGGTCACAAATCAGGCCTCAATAAGTACAAAAAGATTGAGATCATATCATTCATATTTTCTGACCACAATGCTATGAAACTTGAAGTCAACCACAAGAAAAAATTTGGAAAGATGACAGATGTATGGAGGTTAAACAACATGTTACTAAACAGTGAATGGGTCAACCAGGAAATCAAAGAAATAAATATATGGAGACAAAAGAAAATGAAAATACAATGGTCCAAAATCCCTAGGACACAGCAAAAATAGTCTTAAGGCTATTCAGCAATATAGGTCTAGCTGAAGAAACAACAAAACAAAACAAACAAAACAAAAACTCAATCTAACCTTACACCTAAAGGAATTAGAAAAAGGAAGAAGGAAGTCCAAAGGGAGTAGAAGAAAGGAAATAATAAGGATTAGAGATAAATGACATAGTGACTGAAAAAAACAATGGAAAAAAAACTAGGGGCCCCTGGTTTAATCAGTTGATTAAGTGTCTGCCTTCAGCTCAGGTAATGATTTCTGGGTCTTGGGATTGATCCCTGCATCAGGCTCCCTGCTTAGTGGGGAGGCTGTTTGTCCCTCTCCTTCTGCCCCTCCCCCCACTTGTGTTTGTGCGTGCTCTCTCTCTCTCAAAATCTTTAAAAAAAAGAAAAATAATGAAATCAAGAGATGGTTCTTTGAAAAGATAAATGAAGTTGGCAAATCCTTAGCCAGACTCATCAAGAAAAAAAGAGAAAGGACCCAAATAAAATCAGAAATGAAGAATAAGTAACAACTGACATAACAGAAATACAAAATGTAAGAGTACTATGAAAAACTATATGCCAACAAACTGGATAACCTAGAAGAAATGGATAAATTCCTAGAAACATACAATCTTCCAAAGCTGAACCACAAAGAAATAGAGCATCTGAAAAGACTGATAACAAGTAATGAAATTGAATCAGTAATCAAAACCACCCAAAAAAAGTCTAGGCTCAATGGATTCACGAGTGAATTCTACTAGGCATTTAAAGGAAAGTTAATACCTATTCTCCTGAAACTATTACAAGAAATAAGAGAGGAAGGAAAGGTTCACAAATAGGTCCTACAGGGCGACCATTGCCCTGATACAAAAGACAAAGACACTGCAAAGAAAAAGCTACAGGCCAATATCCCTGATGAACATAGATGCAAAAATCTCAATAAAATATTAGCAAACTACATACAACAATACATTAAAAAGATCACTTACCACAATCTGGTGGGTTTTATTCCGGGGATGCAAGGATGGGTCAATATTTACAAATCAATCAACATCATGCACCACATTAACAAAATGAAGGATAAAAATCATGATCATCTCAACAGATGCAGGAAAAGCATTTAACAAGATTCAACAACGATTAATGATAAAAACTCTCAACAAAATGGGGACAGAGGGAACATACCTGAGCATCATAAAGGCCATATATGAAAACCCCAAGGCTAGCATCATCCTCAATGGTGAAAAAGAAAACTTTCCCTCTAAGGTCAGAAACAAGACAGGATCTCAACTGTCATCACTTTTTTTCAACATAGTACCATAAAAGTCCTAGCCATATCAATCATAGAGGGAAAAAAATGAGGCCTCCATATTGGTAAAGAAGTTACACTGTCACTATTCAAAGACGACATGATATTATCCATACAAAATCCTAAAGATTCCACCAAAAAACTACTAGAAGTAAGGAATGATTTCAGTAAAGTGGCATGAAGTAAAATTATTAGCCAGAGATTGGTAGTATTTTTATACACTAACAACAAAGTAGCAGAAAGTGAAATTTAAAAAGCCACACCACTTACGATTGCATCAAAAAAAATAAAATAGAATAAACCTAACTAAAGAGATGAAAAACCTGTACTCTGAAAACTATAAAACATTGATGAAAGAATTTGAAGATGACACAAACAAATGGAAAGATAGTCCCATGGATTGGCAGAATTGATATCATTAAATGTCCATATTACCCCCAAACAATCTACAAATGCAATCCCTGTCAAGATACCAATAGTATTTTTGGCAAAACTAGAGCAAATAATCTTAAAATTTGTATGGAACCATGGAAGACTCTGAGTAGCCAAAGCAATCCTGAGAAAGAAGAACAAAACAGGAAGTATGATAATCCCAGATTTCAAGATACACCTACAAAGCTGTAGTGATCAAAACAGTATGGTACGAGCACAAAAATAGACACATAGATCAATAGAGCAGGATAGAGAACCCAGAAATAAACCCACATATATGTAGTCAATCTATCTACGACAAAGGAGGAAAGAATATGCAATAGGGAAAAGACAGTCTTTTCAATAAGTAGTGCTGGGCAAGCCTGACACTTACATATAAAATAATGAAAGTGGACTACTTCCTAGCACCATACATAAAAATAAACTCAGAATGGATTAAAGACCTAAATTTGAGATCTGAAACTATAAAAATCCTAGAAGAGAACACAGGCAGTAATTTTTCTGACATCAGCCATAGCAACCTATTTCTGGTTAGGTTTCCTAAGGCAAGGGAAACCGAAGTATAAGTAAAGTATTGGGATTACATCAAAATGAAAATTTTTTACACAGCAAAGGAAACCATCAACAAAAATAAAAAGACAACCTAATAGATGGGAGAATATATCTGCAAGTGATATATCCAATAAGGGGTTAATATCCAAAATACATAAAGAACTCATACAACTCAACACCAAAAAATCCCAAACATACCAATTTAAAAAATAGGCAAGGACTTTAATAGACTTTTCCCCAAAAAGAACATACAGATTGCCAACTAACACATGAAAAGATGCTCAAAATCACTAATCATCATGGAAAGGCAAATCAAAACTACAATGAGATGTCACCTTATACCTGTTAGAATGGCTAAAATCAAGATAAGAAACAAGTGTTAACAAGGATGTGGAGAAAAAGGAACACTGAACACAATTGGTGGGAATGCTAATTGGTATAGCCAATATGGAAAACAATATGGAGGTTCGTCATAAAAATAAATACCGTATGATCCAATAATTCCACTATTGGGTATTTACTCAGGGAAAATGAAGACACTCAAAAAGATACAGTAACCCCTATGTTTATTGCGGCATTATTTAGAATATCTAAGACAAGGATGCAATGTAAGTGTACATTAATAGACAAATGGATAAGGAAAATTTGGTATATATATATACAATTATAAAATATTGCATAGCCATAAAAAGGAGATTGAGCCATTTGAGATAACATGGATGGACTTAGAGGGTATTGTGGTAAGTGAAATAAGTCAGACTGAGAAAGACAAATACAATGTGATTCCACTCCTAAATGGAATCTTAAATATATATACGTATCAGAACTATAAATACAGAGAATTGGTGGTTGTCAGAGGGGATGGCAGTGGGAGTTGGACAAAATGGGTAAAGGTGAGAAGGAGATGCAGGCCTCTAGTTATGGCATGAATAAGTCACAGCAATAAAAAGCAGAGCATAAGGAATACAATCAATGCTATTGTAGTAATGATATAATGGGACAAATGGTAGCTATACCTGTGGTGAACATAGCATAGTGTATAAACTTGTCAAATCGTTAATTTGTACACCTGAAACTAATGCAATCTTGTGTGTCAACTATATTAGAAAAAAATAATCATCTCAATAGATGCAGAAAAATCTTTAGACAAAGTACATCTACTCATGATAAAAACTCTCAGCAAAGTAGTTTTAGAGGGAACATACCTCTACATAATAAAGGCCACATAAGAAAAGCCCATTAGCTAACATACTCAATGGTGAAAAACTGGGAGCTTTTCTCCTAAGATCAGAAACAAAACAAGGATGTCCACTCTCACCACTGTTATTCAACATAGTACTGGAAGTCCTAGTCACAGCAATCAGACAAGAAAAAGGCATCCGAAGTAGTAAGGAAGAGGTAAAACTTTCACTATTTGCAAATGATATGATAGCATACCTAGAAAATCCAAACCAAAACCTGCTAGAACTGACAAATGAATTCAATGAAGTATCAGGATACAAAATTAATATACAGAAATTTGTTGAATTTCTACACACTAATAATGAAGTAGCAGAAGGCAAAATTAAGAAAACATTCTTATTTACACTTAGACCAAAAATAATAAAATACCTAGGAATAAACTTACCCAAGGAGGTGAAAGGCTTTTGCTCTAAAAACTAGAAAACATGGATGAAAAAAAAAATGAGGATGACACAAACAAATGGAAAGATAGTCCATCTTCATGGATTGGGGGAATATTAATAAAACATTTCTATTTCCCAAAGCAATCTACAGATTTAAGGCAATTACTATCAAAATACCAACAGCATTTTTCACAGAACTAAAATAATCCTAAAATCTGTGTGGAACCACAGAAGACCCTGAGTAACCAAAACAATCTTGAAAAAGAACAAAACGAGGTATCACAATCCCAGATTCCTAGATGTACTACAAAGCTATAATAATCATAACAGTATGGTACTAGCACAAAAAAAGACACATAGATCAATGGAACAAGATAGAGACCCCAGAAATCCATGACCACATGGTAAATGTATGACAAAGCAGGCAAGAAGATGCAATGGGAATACGCAATGTCTTAAACAAATGGTGTTGGGAAAACTGAGCAGCTACATGCAAAAGAATGAAACTGAACCATTTTCTTACATCATATCACAAACACAAACTCAGAATGTATTAAAGACCAGATGTGAGACCTGACACTATAAAAATCCTAGAAGAGAACACAGGCAGTAATTTCTCTGACACTGGCCACATTTTCTTTAGATATGTTTTCTTTCTTTTTTTTTTTTTTTAAAGATTTTATTTATTTATTTGACAGAGATAGAGACAGCCAGCGAGAGAGGGAACACAAGCAGGGGGAGTGGGAGAGGAAGAAGCAGGCTCATAGCGGGGGAGCCTGATATGGGGCTCGATCCCATAACGCCGGGATCACGCCCTGAGCCGAAGGCAGCCGCTTAACCGCTATGCCACCCAGGCGCCCCCATATCCTTTTATTTTGTGAATCCCATGACTGATTTTTATAGATACACTTGATTTTACTACTATGCCTTAACTTCCATACTGGTTTTATAAGTGATTAATCTACTAATTTTATTATGTATATATGTGCCTGTGAAATTTTTTCCTTTCTATTTTTCTTACTCATGCTTATGGTCTTTCCTTTTCAGTCAGAGAATCCCATTTAACATTCCTTGTAAGGCTGGTTTAGTGATGATGAATTCCTTTTACTTTTGTTGGGGAACCTCTTCATCTCTCTTTCTATTCTGAATGATAGCTTTGCCGGATAGAGTATTCTTGGTTGCAGGTTTTTTCCTTTCAGCTCTTTGAAGATACCATGCCGCTCTTTTCTGTCCTGTAAAGTTTCTGCTGAAAATCCACTGACAGCTTATAGGGTTTCCCTTGTCTGTAACTTTTCTTTTTCCTTGTTGCTTTTAAAATTCTCTTTATCACTCCCTTTTGCCATTTTAATTATTATATGTCTTGGTGAGAACCTCCTTTGGTTGATTTGGGGGCTCTCCGTGGCTTCTAGATCTGAATGTCTGTTTCCTTCTCTAGATTTGGGGAGTTTTCAGCTATTATGTCTTCAAATACATTTTCTGTCCCCTTTTCTCTCTCTTCTCCTTTTGGGATCCCAATAATTTAAATTTATTATGCTCAGTGGTGTCACTGAGTTCCCTTAACTTATTCTCATATTTTATTATTCTTTTTTCTTTTCGTTGTTCAGCTTATTTGCTTTCCATTACTCTGTCTTCCAGCTTGCTGATACATTTTTTCCTGCTTCCTCTGGTGTACTATTTACTACCTCTATTGTATTTTTTATTTCAGTTATTGAGTTCATCATCTATAACTTGTTTTTTATATTTTCTATTTCTTTGTTAAAGATCTCATTGAGACTGCACTCTTTTCTCAAGTCCAGTGAGTATCTTTATGGCCATTACTCTAACTTCTCTAGCAGGCATATTACACATCCCCATTTTGTTTATAGCTCTCTTGTTGTGTTTTGTCCTGTCTTTTCATTTGGGACATATTTCTCTGTCCGTTCATTTTATCTGACTCTGTGTCTGTTCCTATGTGTTAGGAAAGTCAGCTCTCTCTCCTGCTCTTAAAATTGTGGCCTTATGATAGAAGAGAACCTGCAGGCCCAGTAGTGCCTTGTGCCCTGTTTACCAGAATCTGTTGCTTTGGTGGTCTCTCCTACGTGTGTTATGTGTGCCCTACTCTTGTGGCTAAGCCACTTTTTCCTTCAATCCAGTCATCTGCAATGGCTTTCTGCTTGTTGTGGGCAGGGTTTGGTCCCTGTGCCGTTAAGGGGCCAGTATGGGGCTGCCTTGAGCTTGAGTTTGGTTGAACCAGATGTTTGCCAGAAGTGGAGTTGCACAAAACTGCAGGGTGTTCTCCCTGAATTATCCCCTAAGAGGCTTTTTGTTAGTGGCCAAGGCTTGCACTCAGACCAGATGTCTTCCAGCAGTCTGTCTGCTGAAGTTGCAGTGACCCCAAACTACCAGGCTCTCTCTGCTGCCCCCTTTGAGGTGTTTGTTGATAGGTGGGGCTTGCAGTTAGACCAGATATCTTCTCCCAGCCTGCCACTGTAGCTGGACTTGAACTTGTATGTAGTTATTTTCCCCTTCCCCGCAAGGGCAGGACTCACTTTGGGGTGGTGCTGGCCTCTGTCAGGTTTGCTGGCACAGTGCTATGCTTGTGGCATCGCTTAGGACAGATGCCTACCAACTGATGTGGGTTGGATGGGGTGAATCCACAGAAGGTTGTGGGGCTGGGGCACATGAACAGGGCATAGACTGTTCTGCTTGTGGGAAGAGACCGAGAACTGCGTTTGAGGACTCCTGCCCGGCAGGGCAGGTTGGATGGGGTTGATCCGCAAGGGAATGTGAGGGTGGGGTATACTGTTGGCAAGCTAGGTGGAGAATGTTTTCACTGAGTCCCTTACACATCCATATATCTAGGCTGTGGGCAGCAAAGAGAAATCATGCCAGCCAGCTCTTTTGTTTTTAGAGAAATCTCCTAAAGATTCCTGCCCCTCCTGCACACACTCTGGCATTAGTAAATAAACCCCCTTTCTGTATACCCCCACGCTGTTTCTGTGCTGTATCACAGTGTGCTTGTTTGTTATACTTTCCTTTTATGGACAGGGCCTCAGTTTCCCATCTCCTTCCAGCTCTCCCAGAGCAAAGCCCGCTGATTTCTAAAGTTCCTCGTGTTAAGCCCCGTTGATTATAAAAACTCATGAAGTTTAAGCCCTCTGCTTTTCAAAGCCGAGTATTGTGGGGATTTGTCTTCCTAGTGTACGTCTCCTGTGCCCGAGGTGCCTGGTGCGGGGTCTGCTCCCTTCTCCATTCTTTCAATGCCTCTCTTTTTTGTGGTTAGTCTTACAGGTTAGTTAGTTCCCAACTGGGTCTCTGCCCTTCCTACAGTTTTTCTATGTGGCCTCCTTCCTACAAGTAGCTGTGGTGAGTATGTTCTGCCAGTCTTCAAGTCATTTTATGGGTTATTTATATTGATGTGGTTGTTACCTAGGTGTATCCGTGGGATGAGTTCAGCTTGAGATCTTCCTACTCTGCCATCTTCCCCTGTCCCATTTTTTTTGTTCCTTTGTTCCTTCTTTACTGCTTTCTTTTGTATTAAATGGATGTTTTCTGGTGCAACTCTTAATTCCTTTAGTGATATTTTTACTATTTAAAAAATTTTAATGGTTGTTCTGGCAATTACTTTATGCAGTAGATTCTGATGATTTGTAGTAATTATGTTCTATAGTCACTGTGTGTGTGTGTGTGCACGTGTGCGTGTGCACACACACACGTTCATGCATGTGTGTGTCAATTCAAATTACTCTGAGTCACTTATTTTCAGCCTGAAGAATTCCCCCTTACTATTTCTCGTAAGGGAGGTCTGTTAGCAATGGATTCTCTCCATTTTTATTTCTCTGGGAATGTCTTTTATTTTGTAACCTTCAATTTTGAAAGATGGTTTTTCTGGATAAAAGATTCTGGCTGATGAGTTTGTAGTTTTTCCCCTCTCAGTACTTTAAATATGTCATTTTATTGCCTTCTGGCTCCATTATTTCTGATGAGAAAGCACCTGTTACTATGATTACTTTGCACATGACTAGTCATTTTTCTCTTTCTGCTTTCTAGATTTTCAGTTTGTCTTTGTACTTCCAACTTTTTTTACTATTACGTGTATGGATGTGGACCTTTTTATACTATCCTATTGGGAATTGGTTGAACTTCCTGGAGGTGTAGATTTCTGTTTTTAATCAAATTTGAGAAACTTTCAACCATTATTTCTTCAAATATTTTTTTCTACTTTTTTCTCCCTCTTCTCTCCTGTGGTTCTCCCATTACGTACATGTCAGTGTGCTTAAGTCATACCGCATATCCCTAAGGACCTCTCTCTCTCTCTCTCTATCCTTCAGAATGTATAATCCCTATCAATTTCTCTTCAAATAAGCTGATATGCCCACTCAAATCTATGGAGCACCACTGGTGAACATTTCAGTTATTGTCCTTTTCAACTCTAGAATTTTCTTTTGTTTTTTTAAATAATTTTTCTGAATTGAATGATCTGAATTGATGATCTTTGATGAGATTTTGTCAGAATACCTTTCTCTCTCGAAACAGTTGCCCTTATTCCTTGAACATATTTATAACTGTTGTTATGAAGCTTTTGTCTACTAGATCTGACACCTTTGACCCTCTTTGAGGCAGTTTCTCTTGCTTTGATTTCCAATCATACTTTCCTGTTTCTTTTCATGGATCATATTTTTGTTGGTGAAAACTGGACATTTCAGATAATGCTGTAATTTTATGTACTGATCTCCCCCTATAAATCTTGATGTTATTGCTTGTTTAGTTGTTTAGTGATTTGTCTGGACATCTTAGTAAAGTCTGTTTCTCCTGGGGCATGTAGATTCTGATGTTACTCCTCAGAAAGTATAATCTTGGGCATTCATGCAATCACCCTGAGATGACAATGGTTTTATCAAGGTTCCCATTGTCTCTTATCCTGATCTCTCGGTTAAGCTGCATCTCTGGGTATAACATCAAGCTGCTTGTCCAAAGTTTGAAGGGTCCCACAATGAAGCTAAGTCAATAATCTCAGGGTCTCTTGGAATCTGTCCAAAGATTTGGAAAATACTGTGAAATATTTTAACATTTTGGGCTATCTGATGTAAGTAGTTTGGAATCTATCCTGAGTTGGTAGCTCCATATCTCATTCAATTAGTCTCTTAGTCTTGAGAATAGATCAGTTAAAGGGTTGTCTCATATCCGGGGGTAGTGACCTAACCCAAGTGAGGTTTATATGGTGCAAGTGTTTGCATCAGGTATTTAATAAGTAGGGAGAAAAAATAACTGTTTCATATTTGTTCATAAGGTATACTTTACCAAATTGCTGGAAGTCACAGTTAGCTTACAAGAAAATTTCCTTAAATCTGGGGGGGAGAAAAAAAGATTTAAGAACTAGTAATGTTCCAAACAGAGGTCATAAAAAAATTATAATCATCCTCATCCGTTCACTCAGTCATATGTAATTAATTATTGATCCTTTGTTAGCAGTTTTATGAATCCACTTTTTTCCTTAGAGTTCTGAGTTTTTACCCAATTCAGTGGTATGACCTAAAAATTATCAGAAACCTGTACTTGTCAGAGACCCTTCCATGAATCTCCTTGAAGATAAAGTACATTTTCAAAAGCATCAGAGTAAAACAATAACTGTTTATAAATGATGAAAGACTTAAAAATGTCAGTGGTTGAGAATCTGATGAGAGTTTATTATAATGCAATTGACAAAGAAATTTGGTTATTTCTGTGGCACATGTTTTAAGATAACTGGAATTATGACTGATAACATTATACATCAGATTTTTAGGAATTTCATATAACTTCTAGAACACTTATCCTCATATGGATATATATTAATATATCTATAAAGAAGGTGTAGCATTATTTCTTATTTGACTATACTTCCCATGTAATTTAACACATCAAATGAGTCTAGTTAAATGTCTCTTTTTATAAAGAGAGAAAACAAAAATTTTAATATGTTCAAGGGACCCTCTGAAAACTCTCAAAGTTCCAGTTCAAAAGGACTTCATTTAGAATTTGATTTGAGAAAGTTTGTCAAAGATACCAAAAGGTTTTGGACGCTTGACTAAATAGGATCACAGAACATTATGAAACAAAACTTCATTATTTAACTGAAGTGACAAAATATTTTAAAGGCAAATACAGAAGGTTGCATAGTTTTGTGCAAACCTAGCTCTTAATATTGAGAAGACAGTTTTCTTAAGTAATCAAAGACTTGATTAAGATAACATGAAACACAGGAATTATTCTGATAATAATAATTTGATAAAAATCTTGGCTTTCTAGTCAGATTGCTTAAAAGGTGGAAATCTTCCACAATCTCTTATCAGAAGCAAACCAATACTCCAAGAAAACTTTGTCCTTTTAGCAGGTGCAAGAAAATTACATAAGCATGCTACTGATATTAAAGCTTATTTAAAAAAAAAATCCTTGTGGGGCGCCTGGGTGGCACAGCGGTTAGGCGTCTGCCTTGGGCTCAGGGCGTGATCCTGGCGTTATGGGATCGAGCCCCACATCAGGCTCTTCCGCTATGAGTCTGCTTCTTCCTCTCTCCCTCCCCCTGCTTGTGTTCCCTCTCTCGCTGGCTGTCTCTATCTCTGTCGAATAAATAAATAAAATCTTAAAAAAAAAAATCCTTGTAATAACAATTCAATTTTAGCTAACTTGACCACACATGATAAAATTCTCTCTCTCTCTCTCTCTCTCCCCAACTTGCTATACCACTTTGTTCTTTATTTTCCTTCCCATTCTGACATCACCAGCTTTAAGCTAAAATTATTTTTTATTTCCCTCACAAAAACGTATCTCCATACTTCATACCTTTTGTACTCAAAAGCGCATCCTATTTCCATTGCATACAGTTTCTCTCGTTATTTCTAAAAGTTTTAATCACATATGTCAATTAGAATTCTTAACCCTTAAAAACCTTAATTTCAAGTAAAAACTACGAAGTAAGCAATTGTGAACTGTTACACCAACTTTCTTTAGATTGATAAAATTATGAATAAGTTTCAAAATTTCTAGAAACATGTCTTTCTTCAGAGCACAGTTTTTCAGTGTGGCACAAGACATGTTTACTACTACACCCAAATATCCTTAGTCCCTCTGTACTAAGAGGTCAAAAGTAGGTAGGTAAACCTGCTTTGCAATTAATGTTTGAATATTTTAACTTATTTGGAAATGATCTAGACATTCAGTGAGCTCCCATCATTTCATTTAACTCAGCAAAATTCTAAAAGTAGAAGTGATCAAAGGGTTGGGAAACTATTTTTAAGTAAACATACCATAATTACTCCTGAAAAGGTCACCTAAAAACTGTTAACCCATTTATATCTGTCTACATCACTTGATCCCAACAATTATGTTTAGACTACTCATGAAAACTTCATTAGACAGTTGACAAAATCACCTGTTACCCAGCAAATTTCTTGCTAACAAATTTTGTAATAGAGAAAGCACAGAATTATTTGACTAATAAACTCAGGTGGAATAAAAGATGTTTGTCTGCATTACATTTAATGCTGATAACTTAAATACATACCTACTTTAAATAAATGAAACTAACTTTTATTTCCTAAAGATTATCCCAGATCATGTGAACTTGAAAATTATTTGTTTAGTTTCTGTATTTCCGATTTTTAGGAACACTTAATTCCTATGTGCTTATTTTTAAGCTAATTAAATAAAGCTGTTTTACAAATGAATTTGGCGATTCCATCCAAAGGTAGACAGATAGCACCCATCTGCAACATACATGCATAGACGCACAGAGACAGATTCAAACATAAATCTTACAGCTGTCATTCCAAAATGTTAGCCATGAATTGGGTACAATATAAAAGTCAGTGCTTTTTAAATAACAGTTGAATCCAAATGGTCTCTGGCAGAGGAAAAAGTAAAGATTACCCACTCCAGTGGCTAAAGCTTTTTACTAATTGGAGACTTTTTAAATTTACACTTGTCCTTGACAAGTAATTTTAAGGAGGCTGTGGACTAGATTTTGGGCAAAAGAGATTTTTTTTTAGCAGTTTATATTTCAAAAGGCCTCTTTTGGTTTTGGGTTTTTTGTTTTTGTTTTTCCCTTCATTCTCCAGCAATTGTGGGCAGAGCGTCAAGTTATCTCCTGGGGTGTTTACATTTCAAAGTCCTGGTAAGATTTAAATCTTCAAGGGACAGAGAAAGAAAATGTAAATTTTATCCTAGAAGGTTTAGTGCCTTTTGGACCCTTTTGGCAGCCCTAATTAAACTGTAGTAGTGCCATCCTATAGTTAGGGGAGCGCCATGTAAAGAATAATTCTCTGGACTCAAGGTCAAGTGGGGCATCTTCAGAGTTGGAAACAAAGAGGAGTCATTTTGGGTCCCTATTTGCGGAAATGATAAAACCCATGGGAACATGCCAATTTTGTGCAGGAGGCGGCGGGCTTCTCATTAATGTTTTCTATTCACTGAGAGCCCTAGCTGTGATCACCGTGGTGATGGAAGCGTGGGTATGGAGCCAGGTAATATCCAAGTGACGAGGGGGAGGACTCTGGTTTGAGCATCGGTGGCGCTAAGGGGGCTTTGCCTTCCCTCTTCCTCTTTCCTTCAGCAGGGCCACAATAACCCTGCCAGCTTTTCCCTTGGTGACACGAACGCCTCATGGGGTGTGCTGCTCAGTTCTGGTCCATTCAGGGAAAAGCCAAAGAGGCTTGGAATCTGTGGTATCTTGGAGGAAATGAGCATAAAGCCCAGCTGGATCTTTAAGAAAGTTATAGATGGTAGGGTCTGTAGAGACACTGCACAGTTAATACATTTTGTCCCCTGCTGATGGGGTTTTGGAATATAGGTGAGGTTCAGTGGGGTGGAGTCCAAAGCCAATGACCAAGAAAGAATTCTTCATGTCTTTGGTGCAAAATGGTGGTTTGTTAAAGCCCGGGGACAGGACCCGCGGGCAGAAAGAGCTGCTGCCCCGGGGTTGTGAGGGGTGGCTGATTATATACTATGGGGTCGGGGGAGATCAGGGAAAAAAGGGAGGTTGAGAAAGTACTTTCGTATGTTAAGGAAGACTCACAGGATACTGGTGGCCTTGCCATGGTCAAGGTTGTTTTTCCCTCTAGCAAGGCAGTAGCATTAAGATGGTTGAGAACTTCCTGGAGGAACATTACACTCTGCCTGCTTCAAGTGTCTGTCCATGGGCTGCAGATCATAAGGACATTGAATTGTATCTACATGTCCTTCTGGAAGCTGGGTTACTGATAGAAATGCTTTGTTCTTGTAGATCCCTAAGACATTTGTCAACTGAGGGAGACTCATGCCTTGCAGGATTGCCATCTCTAAGTTAACTATTTGTTTTTCCTTTCCTTAGCTTTAGGGCAGCCAGGAGTGCCTGAGGAATGTCACATAGATCCCATGGGGGGGGGGTAGCTTCTGCTTTGTCCTCAGCTTGCCTTCTGCTCCCTCATCACTGTGAGTAAAAATTTAGACCCTGTTCCAAATCAGAAAATCCGTAATAGCCAATTAGCTCCCCCCTCTCCTTCCTGCTGCATAAAATCTTTAAGAAAGGTTTAAATTTCAGTTAAGATATAAATTTTGATCTCAGTTTCTACTTCTTGTTTTTATCTGGTTACTTTAATCTTATGTGTTGTTATCAATAATATTTGGATAATGTCACTGCGAGCCTTCCTTAATAGGTGGCTGCTTTCCTTTCCTGAGTGTCCCCAAGAGATCTCTCTGGGATTGGAGTCTGTCTCCACTAGCATGATATGCACAGTGTTTTGGAGAGCCCAGGCCTCTCAAGTGTCATATTAGAGTCTTGACATGTTGGTATATGGCCCTGAGTAATGTCCAGGAAGCGATCACAGGGTTTTGCATTTATCGGAAAGTTGGCATACTTCCTCAGGGTTCTTGGGAGGCACTGGACATTTATATAGGTCCACTAAGTTGTTAGTAACCTCACAGCAGGGTTTGGACACATGATATCCCATGGGGTCAGGGGATGAAGAGCAACAGTAGTGAATAGAAGTGGTGACAGAGAGACCATAAGCCTCTGTTGAATTTCCCTCTGGTGCCATCATTGGTTTCTGGTTGCAAGGCTCTTTCTTCTAGGTTAGGACACATATTCCAAGCATGACCCACTGACTCCGTGGCCACAAGTGGAAGTCACCTGTCCTCACCTACGGGCATGTTTTCCTTGTGCCTTTAGCCCAGAACCACTCTGTGGGCAGTGACAATAGCCTTATAATCCAAACACCCTTCTTATCTATCCTTGGCCTTGAGGCATGAAGGACCCTTATGCACATTAATACCCAACTTTAAGGCCTTTATCATCTCATTGACTGTGCGGCCTTGATCAGCCTGCTCTGGGCAGATATTGAATTATTACCGTGGCTGCGATCTTTGGGTTGAATACAGCAGGCAACACACTACGGAGGCAGTGTGCAAATCACACTGCAGCGTGACAGACCCCCAGCGAGTGGGGCTCGTTTTCCAGATGGTGGTACCCACCTGGGTTAGGTGCCTAGTCAAGCAAGTTTCAGGAATAAGGCATTCCCCCCTGGTTAGTCCCAATTGCTTTGTGCCAGTATCAGCCTACCAATAACCAATGCTGGGTTAGACTGGCCCCCATAGTTCTTATTATGATTGCAAGATCCCCTTTAGCAATAACCATCAAGAAAACTTGAAAAGTAGATGTTTATTATTTACAAAATCTGGATATTATACAGCATACCTGGGGCCACAGAGGTCATGGGAAGTGGGGAGAGGGATGGGATCTGAGGTTCTGCTTTTATTGGCGATGAGGGTAGGGGCCTAGTGTTTCACAGGCTCATTCTTTACTGGTGAATTTAAAACATAGGAATGGGAATTTACAGTGTGGAAAGAGAAGAAACAAGTGGCACAAATGATCAGTTATTGGAATCAACCAAGATCTCTAAAACAAAGAAGGCTCCATGGGGGACAGTGGCCTGGTTCTTTATCTAGATGTTTATTAGAGATAGTCATCTTTGAAGTGGGTGTCCAGCAATCAAAGCTTAAATCAGGCACTTGTGTTACCAAAACACACACACACACACACACACACACACACACACTCCACACAAACCCAAAAAACCCTCTCAGGGCTTACACTATGGGATGGGTGTGTAATATGTGTAGGAATGTGTTTTATATACAAGTATGTATATTGTGAATGAGGGATGGGGCTTGTTTTTCCTCTGGTAATTTTGTCCATCATAACAAAATTCAGTTCACATAAAGGGTATAAATATAAGAAAAACATGAATACACTAAGAGAGCTCTCCACGACGAGCTGAAATTCCAGCTACTGTGAGTTTATCACATGCATACAGTAGCTGTCTAGAGTGAGCTCGGTCTCTAGGACTTCTTTAGAAATTATTTGGCGAAATTATGCCTGATGGTTTTTTATTTAAATTCAATTAGCCAACGCGTAGTACATCATTAGTTTTTGAGGTAGTGTTCAATGATTCACTAGTTGCGTATAATACCCAGGGCTCATCAAATCACGTGACTGATATTTAAGATCAAGAAACTCAAGTTCAAATGGTTTTATGACGTAATAAAGACTACATAGCTGATTTAATTTAAGACAGAACAGGTCTCTCACCCACCAGTCCAGTGAATTGCTGTTATACCATGTGACCATTTCTGGAAAAAAAACCACTCTCTTTGGATTGAGAGTCTATAGATAATATTTGAAAGCAAGTCAGAACTGATGTGAGAGTATATATTTTAAATCTTGATAGTCATCAATTGAATTATTTTTAGGAGAGAAATTTTGCCCATCCTCAAATGAAGGGTAATTGTGGAGCTGTGGGACTTTCACTATAAAGTAAACCCTGACACAGGCTCCAGAAGAGAAAGGAATGTTGTGAGGCTGAAGATGCCGCTGTGTATCAGGAGATGATCTTGTAAAGAGGAATGAACCCACCACTGGGGGGGAACAGGTGTTTGTTTCAAAAGAACCAAAGCGTAGGAAACTATCAGGGTCTTAATGAGAGGGGGCCAATTCTGAGGTCTGGAGCAGACCACAAATCATAAAGAAGGAGCTGGGGCTACTGGGAAGAATGGCATGGTTGTCTGAAGATGGGGAATGAGTCTTTGGGAGTCTGGAAAATGTGCAGGAGGGCCAAATAAGATGGACCCGTGGGTGGTTTTTTCCTAAGATGCTGAACAGTGTAGAACAAATAGAGACGTGGGAATCGGAAAGATATACATTCAGTTCCTGACCCTGTGACTAGCTCTGTCTCTTCTCTAATGAAACGAGAATAATACCCACACAGAAGTTTGTCATGAAGGTACAAGTTTTAGTGCAGGTAAAGGCCCTTGGGCATTGTCGGGGTTGGATAAATGGTAGCTTTATTTAGAGTCAGGTTATGCAGGAAGGAGCAGTTCCAAGGGGAAGCCTCTGACTTTGATATTCTCAGCAATCCTTTGAGTCCCTGGACTCTGACCCCAACTTTATCTCCATGTTTGCCACTTACATGCTCTACCTTTCTGACTCCAGATTTTAAATTATTTTTAACTTATCAAATTATCTCCCACCTACACAGACTAGCAGTCTGTTCTGGCTCTCCATGTCCTGTCCTACCACACTCAATGTTAACTATGTGGGCTTCAGAGAAGTTGTCAAAATATATCAAAAGGTACATGTCTCTGTATGCTTTGAGATCTTCAGACGTTTTACACCCCTTCATTGCTAAAACTGATAAATTGAGTATTGATATAACCCTCAGTAAGTTATGGCTACAGACGGGGTTAAAATCATCAACTATGGTCATAATATTTTCAACTTTGAATGAGTTTAGGACATACCTTTTTGTTAACAGATCATCAAGGTGCAATAGGCTTACAACCCTATTATAATTGAAGGGATTTGGGGTGGGGGGAATCAGCATTTCCGGTTATTTAGCATATAACTGGATGAGAAAATATTTTCAAGAATAGCCAACATTTTTTTCATTTATCTTAAATAGGTATTATATTCTGTATTTTACCAAAATAATAGCAGTATTGTAAGAAAGTGGGAAAGCTATAACCTATTTTATGTATCTATAATAAAACTCTAACTTATGTTTTCATTGGAAAATGGGTATCTAAGATAATACACGATACCACGTGTTGAAGTGTGTACAAACTAATAAGTATGGGCTCTTTAAGGGATCTGTACCTTCAAGGAGCCCCTTTTCTTCATGGTGTACAGAACAGTCTGGCAGCAAATGTGGAAAATGACACTCTGTCCCCGTTTATTTTAAGTCAATTTATTGGGGCATAATTTATAGATAGTAAAATTCAGCATTTTTCATATATACTTCTGAGTTGTGACAGAATGTGACCATTCCCACGATTAGATGTAGGATAGTTCGCTCACCCAGAATGTCATCTCATGTTCCTCTGTGGTCAGTGTATGTTGTGTGTCTATCAGTACTGTTCCTTTTCACTGATGAGTAGTTTTTCATTTTATGGGTGTATCCCGGTTTGTTTACACAGTTTAAGGACATTGGGGTGATTTCCAAGTTTTGGCAGTTTTGGATAAAACCTCTGTAAACATTCGTGAATGGGTTTTTGTGTGAACATAAGTTTTCATTTCTCTTGCGTGGTGGTCATGCTGATTAATAGCATAAGTCCACTTGAACGTTATAAGAAACTGCCTACCTGTTTTCCACAGAGTCTGCACCATTTTTGCAAACCACATCTTTATCCTTCAGCAGTCGATGGACATTTGGGCTCTCTCCATAGTTGGGCTATTGTTGATAATGCTGCGGTAATCATCAGGGTGCAGGTACCCCTTCAAATCTGTGTTTTTGTATCCTTTGGGTAAATACCTAGTAGTGCAATTGCTGGATTGTAGGGTTGCTCTGTTTTTAACTTTTTGAGGAACCTCCATACTGTTCTCCAGAGTGTCTAGTAAGAAGTTGTGGTGGCCAAGATCAAAGAAGTTGCTGCCTGTGTTTTCCTCTCAGATTTTGATGGATTCCTGTCACACATTTATTTAGGTCTTTCCTCCATTTTGAATTTATTTTTGTGTTTGGTGGAAGAAAGTAGCCCAGTTTCATTCTTCTGCATGTTGCTGCCCAGTTGTCTCAATACCATTTGTTGAAGAGACTTTTTTTTTCCATTGAATATTCTTTCCTGCTTTGTCAAGGATTAGTTGACCATAGAGCTGAGGGTCCATTTCTGGATTTTCTGTTCTGTTCCATTGATCTATGTGTCTGTTTTTGTGCCAGTACCATCCTGTCTTGATGATTACAGTTTTGTAACAGAGCTTGAAATCAGGAATCAAGATGCCTGTAGTTTTGTTTTTCTTTTTCAGGATTGCTTAGGCTATTCAGGGTCTTCTGGGGTTCCATACAAATTTTAGGATTGTTGTAGCTCTGTGAAAAATGCGGCGGTGTTTGGATTGGAATTGCACTAAATGTGCAGATTGCTTTGGGTAGTATGGACATTTTAACAATGTTTGTTCTTCCAATCCATGAGCGTGGAGTGCTTTTCCATTTCTTTGTGTCCTCTTCAATTTCTTTTATAAGTGTTCTATAGTTTTCAGAGTACAGATCTTTTAACTCTTTGGTTAGGTTTATTCCTAGGTATCCTATTGGTTTTGGTGCAATTGCAAATGGGATTGATTCCTTGATTTCTTTTTCTGCTGCTTCATTACTGATGTATAGAAATGCAACAGATTTCTGTACACTGATTTTATATCCTGTGACTTTGCTGAATTCTGTGGGTTTTGGTTTTTTTAAGACCTTCTAATGGATGTGTAGTAGTATCTCATTATAACTTTAAATTGTATTTCCCAAATGTCCAGTGATGTTGAGCATCTTTTTATAAGTTCATTTGCCATATTTGGTGAAATGAATAAACTTTTGTCCACTCCCTAATTGAATATATATTCATACATACACATATATGTGTATATGTATATACACACACACACACATATATATATTCTAGTCTGAATCAAAAGGCTTGAGAACTGGAAACACGTCTGGGGGCAAGAAAAGACAGGTGTCTCAGTGTAAGCAGTGAGACCAAATTGACCCTACCTCCACCTTTGTATCCTCTTCTGGCCTCAGTGGATAGGATGTCTACCTACACTGGTGAGGGCTGATGGCAAGGGTGATCTTTACTCAGTCTACTTGGAATAATGAATCTCTTCTGGAAACACTCTCCTAGATATTCCCCAAAATAATATTTTACCAGCTATTTGGGCGTTTTTTATTTCATTTATTTATTTTTTTATAATAATATTTTTTAATTATATTATGTTAGTCACCATACAGTACATCCCTGGTTTTTGATGTAAAGTTCCATGATTCATTAGTTGGGCATTTTTTAGCCCGGTCAAGTTGACACTTAAAATTAACCATCACAGCTACCAGAGACATAGTTCACCTCTGTGACTGTCCCTGTCTGATACTTCTAGTCTCCGGGTCATCTCTAAGACTGATTCTATTGTTTGCCTTGCTCTTTACCGTGGATTATTTTTCCTTGTTCATTTTGCGTGTTTCATAATTTATTTATTGCCAAACATAAAGTTGAGAACCGTATACACTGAAATAAATAGTATTTATGCACAGAAAACTTACACCCCTTTTCCTAGGCCATTAGTGTGTGTGTTGGGGAAGGGGGATTCACTTAGGCTAGTCAGGAGTTGAGCTGGGTTTGGGTTTTTGTTCCTGCTATGGTGACCTTGGGTTCACTGTCAGCTTCAAAATTCTCTGGACCTACTGGTATTTAGGGTGGTATCATTTCAAGAAAGGGTTTTTCTCAGGGTTCCTATTTCATTCTTAGTGTTATCCTTCCCTATGTCTTACAAGGAGTCTTTCTCCAAGCCCTTGCTCCTTCTCTCATGGTTGATTGTTGTTGCTTTTCCCTTGGTGCTGTCTACCCTGCTGGCGAGAAGGAGTGGGATTCTCTGGTGTTCTGACTCAGCCTCAGTCTTAGGCACGCTTTGTGTCCCTAGGCTGGATGGGGGTTGGAGTGGCTTTCTCCGTGATCCTGCCTCCCTCCCTGCAGCATTAGGAAATCTCTAATGGTCTGGGTCAAGGTCAGTTTCCTGCCCCACCCCCACCCCCAGGAGCACACAGTTTTGTTTCTCCACCATTTCCCAGCCACAGTCCACCTTCATATGTGCTCTAGAAAGGCTACGTTCATGGTCCTTTCCCAGGGGCATAAGGCCTTAGTTCTTTGTGGAGGAGGATGCAAGGGAGACTTTACATCTTTCCCATCAAGGAACTTCTCTCTTTTCCAGGCCTGCCCCCACTGAGCAGGCTTTGTCCAATCTTCTGCACTGACCCCAGTCTTTCTCCTGAGTGCTTGGTGGAGACCCAAGGAGAAGAGCCGTCAGTAAGTACAAAGGTTCCCTATGTCTTCACTCCTAAGAGTTCTGTACTCTCGCACACTCAGCCCACACTCAGTCTTTAGCAATTCATTTTTTTAAAAAATGTGACTAAATTCTTGTTACTCATTGTTCCCTCAAAAGACAGTGTTTATGTCCCTTTTGTCCTTGGAAGTAGTCTCTCATTAGATTTTAAGTTAGACGGTTGGTCTGTGGCCTCAGTTTCTGCTAAGTTAAGTAACAGTTAGCATTTTGTAGATCATGGATTTTTCTTGTTCCCATGGGAGTAATAATGTTCCCTCTGGCTAAATACATCCTAGGCCGAAGTTAGAAGTCCTCTGGAATTTATGTTAAAGGACATAAAACTGTTTTAGGGAGACAAGACCCTTGAACCAGAGAAGAAAACCCCCCTTTTTTTTTTTTTTGGTTAAATTTATTTATTTATTTAGAGGGAGAGAGAGAGGAAGAGAGAGAGGGAGAAGGGGCAGAAGTGAAGGGAGGGAGAGGATCCCAAGCAGACTCCCCGCTGAGCACAGAGCTGAGGCAGGGCTTTATCCCATGACCCTGAGATCATGATCCAAGCTGAAACCAAGAGTTGGACACTGAGCCACTCAGGAGCCCCAGGAGACCCAAATTTAAAGCAAACCCATGCTCAGTGAGCTGATTGGACACTGTCTACAGCTAAAAGTAAGTAATTGTGTGCTTTCTTCCCTTTTGATGAAGGAAGATGATGGCGTTAAATGAGACTAGGAGAAGTTTTGCTCAGAATGTAAATTTGAGACTATACACTAATTTCTAACTGAAAACAGTATATTTATCTAAATTAGTGGACAGTATACTATAGTAAGTGCTAGGACAGAGGTTCTTAATCTTTCTTTTTGTCTTTGTGTGCCATAGAACCCTTTCATAATCTCTGAACCTTTTCTGTTATTAAATGCATTAGTTAAAATATATAGGACTTCAAAGAAAGCCAATGATATCGAATTACATTTTTCAAAGTATTTTGAAATCTGATGTAGACCTATATGCCCTTCTATTTACAACATTGAATAAAAACATCTGCTGTTAGGTCTAATAACTACAATTTCAAAGAGTAGTAGTGCTGCTTCATGATATCTGCAACACCTGTGAAGTGATACGAAATATTTGTGATTTCTAATCATCGCTAATACTATGGCGCTTTATTATCCAAAATTTTTTTAATGCTGAATTTTAGCGAGACATTAGTGAAAATAAAATGTAATCTTTTTTTCCATCTAAGGTCACTCCCTCCTTTGATTCCTATCTGTGGATCCCCTAAGGGGACCCTGAATTAAACTGTCTCTGTGCTGAAGCAGAGAACCACCAAAAGCAATCCGAGGTGAATATAACACTGTATGTTGACTATACTGGAATTAATATTTAAAACAAAAAAGCAATCAGAGGTAGAGGGAGGAAAGTCAGAGAAGGGCTTTAGAGAGACTCCAGGTGGAGGTCATAACATCCATAAAAATATGCAGTTGAGGATGAGTGTTGTACATTCGGAGAACTGAAAGTAATTTTGTATTTTGGAACACAACCGTCATTACTACTAGTTAATCTTTACTGAGAACTTTCTAGATGCAGAGTACTGTGTTAAGTATATTAAAAACACTTTCATGTAATTAAGTCCTCACAACACCTCTTTGAGATAAACATGCTTGATTCCCATCTTACAGATGAGGAAACTGGGGTCCAAAGATTTTTAAATAACTTTCCTAAGGTCAAGTAGCTTGTATGTTGCCAGGCAGGTATTTAAACCTTAATCTCTTTCATCCAAAGGGCTTTGGGCGGGTCTTTGTCTCTGTGGGAGGGAGGCATTTCAGTCTGGAACTGCTCAGGGATGAAGTCTTAGAGGCCGAACTAACTGTAGATTGTATCGTGAAAACCAGCTTTCCAGCTTCGTCTCCTGCCTCCTCACATGTTCCGTCGCTACCCTGGACCACAATCGTTCCCAAAACATAACTTGATTTTGCTGCCTCTATGCTTTGTACCTCCTCCTCTCTCTGCCTTGCATGCCCTCCTTCCAGGGATGTCTCTGTCTCCTGGTAACTAGAACTCAGACTTTGTGGTGAGCTCCTCTCTAGCCCACAAACGTAAATGCCACCCATATTTAAGAAAGCTTTCCCGACGCAGGTGGGGGAGAAAGCAGGGTAAAGGCAGTCCTAACAAGAAAAGAGAATCCAATATGGTGAACAAGCAGCAAAGGGTAAAATGTTTTTAAAGCTGTCTTCTGGGTCAGAAAAAAAAAAAAAAAGTGGCGGGGCGCCTGGGTAGCGCAGTCGTTAAAGCGTCTGCCTTCGGCTCAGGGCGTGATCCCAGCGTTCGGGGATCGAGTCCCACATCGAGCTCCTCCGCTGGGAGCCTGCTTCTTCCTCTCCCACTCCCCCTGCTGTGTTCCCTTTCTCGCTGGCTGTCTCTCTGTCACATAAATAAAATCTTAAAAAAAAGAAAAAAAAGAAAAAAAGAAAAACGGCATCAAAAGAGGAATTAAGAGGAAAATTAGATGGTTTACTGCCTGTATAACAAGATTGTCGAGCTTACTGAAAAAATAAAAGCGTATACTGACCAAAAAGATTACCACTTCCTTGAACAATTCTGCCTGGAGGTTCAGCCTACATAATATGTTTGTAATGTTTGTTTCCTTTGCATCTCTAATCTGAAATCGTTAAATATCAAACAAAGTTAGGTTTTAAAATTCCTTTCTCCATACACTTCTATAAATTCAAAACTTATAAAATCAGGAAGTATTGAGATTTATGCTTTATGGAAAATCCTTTTATCAAAAACGCATTTATCCAACCAATATTTGATGAGAACCCTTAAAAACATGCAAGGCACTGTGGGACATGTGATGACGAGTTCCACAGCAGTTGAACCTCTAAGATCCTACACAGAGTTTGCAAATTTGCAACTCACAATCACGTTTTATTTGCTCCAGATTTTTAAGAATATAAAAAATTCAAGAGATTTCACCTAATTATCTGGATTTCTGGCTTCAGTCGAAAAGTAGCGAGTTGGCTTGCAATCCCAAATGGAATGGGCTGGAACCAAATGGGCCACCTTTTACAGACCGGATGCATGCTTTCCAGTATACAAAGGGCACCACCATTCTGCCAACCCTTGGGGATCTCAAAATGCAAAGCCATTTTCCATCCTGCCCTCTTTCTCATCCTTCATATTCAATGAGTCAACAAGTCGATTCAGTCTCTGCGATATCCTTCACTTATATCTCCTTCTTTTCATTCTAACTTCAAGAGTGATTCAAGGACTTTATTACCTCGTGATGGAATGATTGTCCTAGCTAACATACACTGAGCGGCACTCGCTGTATTAAGCATTTTACATGGGCCATCTCTTTGCATCCTCACACCAACCCTGTAAGATAAATTCCATCACAATCCTCATTTTACAATAGAGAAAATTGAGACACTGGAAGCTTAATGCACCTGATCAAGGTCCCACAGCCTGCAAGTGGAGCAGTCTGACTCTTGAAACCACGCTGTTAATCCTACAAATAAATCATATAGATAGCTTCAAGCTTGGGTACAGGTGGCCCTGGTGACTTCGAGCCTTTCCAAAGAGTGGGAAGGAATAAAAGGCTGTAGAAAATCATCCACTCCAAACATTTAACTTCCATAAATATTCTTTCATAAATGAGATCTGCCTACCAACTCAAGTGACGTGTCAGAGTCCCCTTTCAAGGACCCTCTTCTCCCTGATGATCCCTCCCCCATCTTGAATCTTAGTGGGGTGCATTGCCCCACAGTGTAAAACACTACAGGCAGTAAACAAAAGGACAATTTGAAATACTGTTTGTGTGTTAGAAAAAGTGAATAGCTTTTTCAGTTGGGTAACAGGTCCTTTTGAGGTTCCGATACAGTTTCAAGTTCTACTTCAACCTGGCATGAAGAACGATGGCGCGGCGTTTACTATCCTAGCAACACCCTAATAACTTTCTTGGTGGTGGTATCACCTTCAACATACCACAGGCTTCAAATTCCTTGCTGCCCTCTGCTTAGGGCAGGAGCTGAGGGGTAGGAGGGTCTTTCCTCAGTGTTCCTGCTGCACCCTGTGCTCTCAACCATCTCTGAAGCCGATGTCACCATGATGTCCGTCCCCCAGCCCCCGCACCCCGTTGCAGGCTGCCGTTGTGGCTTTGTTACTGGGTATCAGGCCTGGAGTGGAGGCAGGAGAGATTCTCTGTTTTTCGGGTTCAGCCCCAGTCTTAGGCAGGATCCCGTGCCGGAGTCCTTGAGCGAGCGCTCCTGCGTTCCTGCTTCCCCTTCCTGGGGCAGCCGCTCTCTGGCTTGGATCCGGGTTGGTCTTGGGTGGGAGTTTCCTGCCCTGCTCACCGTGGTAGCAGACCCTCACTTGCAGTGTAGATCCGGGGCCCGGTATGGCTCCCTGCCCCTTCCCTAGGAGTGGAGCGTTTATTCTTTTGCCTCCCTCTCTCGGCAGCAAAGGGTGTTTGCTTGTGTCCTGGGAACAAGAAAGCTACCTATCTGCCCCCCAAGGCAGATGTTGTATTTCTCATTTTCCTTTCTCAGCCGTGGAGTTTTGCCTGAGCTCTGGGAGCTATAAGGTTTGCAGCCTTTCCTCAGGCAGTTTAAGGCTTTTGCTTAAGGGCTGGAAGAGAAGTCTGCAAGGCTGTATACTCCTCCCTTCGCAGCTGCCAGTCACTCCCTTCACGCCTGCACCAAGCAGTGGTGCCTTCTCAGTGTGCTGCCCAGCCCCCAGCCTTCCCCCTGCGCACCAGTGCGGAGGCATGAGGAAGAGCTTATGGGTGACTGTGGCCTGCGCATTTCTGGGATGCCTCCTGGTTCAGATTAACACGCTAGCCCATGCTTGACCTTGAACAAATTTCTTCTTTCGTTTTCCTATCACTCTCTCCTCTTTTACCTGTGTTCCATCAAAGATAAAAAGGTTTGTATAGCTCATCTCTTCTTGAAGGGCTTGTCCCTCTTCTTGTTTTTAGACTTTTTTTTTTAGCTTGAGTGTGGTTGACACACAGTGTTACATTCATTTCAGGTGTACGACATAGCGATTCAGCTTCTCCTTACACTGTGTACCTTACGCTGTGCTCACCCCAAGTGGAGCTGCCATCTGCCACCATGCAAGGCTATTACAGTGCCGTCGACTCTACTCCCTATGCAGTGCCTTTTATTCCCATGACTTATTCATTTGGTAACTGGTAACCCTCTCCCCTTCCCCTATGTTGCCCATCTCCCGAGGCCCCTTCTCTCCGGCAACCATCAGTTCTTTGTATTTAGAGATCTGATTCCACCTTTTTGTTTATTTATTTTTTAGATACCACATGAGCAAAATCATATGCTATTTGTCTTTCTCAGTCTTATTTCACTCAGCATAATACCCTCTAGGTCCATCTATGTTGTCAGAGATGGCATGATCTTATTCTTTTTAAAGACTGCTTAATATTCCATTCCATACATGCATGTATATATAATCACATCTTCCATATCCATTTGTCTATCTGCGGACACTTGGGCTGCTTCCACAACTTGGCTATTGTAAATAATACTACAGTAACCATAGGGATGCATATATCTTTTTGAATTAGTGATTTTGTTTTCTTTGGGTAAATACCCGGTAGTGCAGTTGCTAGATCATATGGTATTTCTATTTTTAAGATTTATTTATTTTAGAGAGAGAGAAAGTAGGAAGAGGGACAGAGGGAGAGGAAGAGAGGGAATCCTCAAGCAGACTCCCCGCCGAGCACAGAGCCCACCATGGGGCTCAATCCTAGGACACTGAGATTATGACCTGAGCTGAAATCAAGAGTCGGCTGCTTAACCAACTGAGCCACCTGGCGGCCTGGTATTTCTATTTGCAATGTTTTGAAGAACTTTCACTGTTCTCCACAGTGGCTATACAAGTTCTTATTCCCACCAACAGTATGAGGGTTCCTTTTTCTCCACATCCTCTCCAACACTTGTTATTTTTTGTCTTTTTGATTCTAGCCATACTGACATGTGTGAGGCG
The DNA here is from genome assembly GCF_017311325.1 of Ursus maritimus. Taxonomy (NCBI): domain Eukaryota; kingdom Metazoa; phylum Chordata; class Mammalia; order Carnivora; family Ursidae; genus Ursus; species Ursus maritimus. Next base: position 52,616,405 of record NW_024424008.1, read on the forward strand.
ATATCTCATTGTGGTTTTGACATGACTTTCCCTGATGATGAGTGATGTTGAGCACTTTTTCAAGTGTCTGTTGGCCAACTGTATGTCTTCTATTCAAGTCATCTGCCGCCTTTTTTTTTTAAAGATTAATTTATTTATTTTAGAGATGGTGTGTGTGCACGCACGTGAGTAGGGAAAGGGGCAGAGGGAGAGAATCTTCAAGCAGACTCCCCACTGAGTGCGGAGCCAGATGCGGGGTGGATCCCACCACCCATGAGACCATGAACTGGGCCAAAACCAAGAGTGGGGTGCTCAACTGACTGAGCCACGCAGCTGCTGCTCGTCTGCCCGTTTTTTAATTGGATCACTTGTTTTTCGGATCATTTGAATGTCTCGCTACTTGAGCTCTCTACTCAAGGAAGTTACACTTCAGGATATTATCTGGCTTTTTTCCTGATTGTTAGAATAAGAGTGTGTTTTTTGCAACTTGTTACATTCTGAAGAAACAGAAGTCTTTATTGACCTATTGAAAGATTACTTTATTGAGGCATATTTCACATATTATATAATCTTCCCATTCCAAGTGTACAGCCGAACCCTCTTTCAAACTGCAGTTATCACCCAGCACTCCTAGAAACCCTGTCTTCCTGATTTGCTGTAACTGAGAGGAGTGTCATAACCCTGAGGAGTATGTTTAAAACATGGATTGGGGCGCCTGGGTGGCACAGCGGTTAAGCGTCTGCCTTCGGCTCAGGGCGTGATCCCGGCGTGATGGGATCGAGCCCCCATCAGGCTCCTCCGCTATGAGCCTGCTTCTTCCTCTCCCACTCCCCCTGCTTGTGTTCCTTCTCTCGCTGGCTGTCTCTATCTCTTTCGAATAAATAAAATCTTTAAAAAATAAAAATAAAAAAAAATAAAAAATAAATAAAACATGGAAAATGGTTGGTAAACATTATCCCAAAGGCAAAAAGACTGCAGTGTGCAGTCAAAAAAGGCCCCTGGATCTGTCCCTCTTTTACGATCCTATAATTATTTCCTCCTAGCTGCCTTCCTGCCCTCAGACCTCCTCCATTTCAACCGACTTTTGTTTCGTGGCCGTGTACAACAATCACCATCAATCGGTTTTAGAACATCTTCATGTTCTAACATCCCCGAGATGACCCTTCATGCCCATTTGCTGTTAATCCCCCTTCCCGTCTCCTCCTCATCCCCAGCCAAGCAACCACTGTGGTAGTTTCTGTCTCTACAGCTTTGCCTTTTCTAGGCATTTCGAATTTCTTCATGCGGCAAGTGGAGTCATGCAGTACGGTAGTCTCCCGTGCCTGCCTGCCTTCACCGAGCACAGTAGCTTTGCGGCTCACCCAGACCCTAGTGTATATAAGTAGTTCATCCCTTTTCATGGCTGAATACTACTTCATTACATACATACGCCGCATTCTCCCGTTAGCAGACACTCCAGTGTCCTCCAGTTTGGAGTCATTGTGAATAACGATGCTATGAACATTCGCTCACAAATACTTGCATGGCTCATTGAATTTTGAATTGTACCTCTTTGTTTTATTATCGGTGATCACTCAGCTAAAGCAGCTATGGTCCATAGGCCAAAAAATGGCCCACAGCTTGTTTTTCCAAATAAAATTTTATTGGAACACAGCCCACCATATGTCTACCTATGGTCTATGGTTGTTTCCACATTGCAGTACAACAGCAGAATCGAATACTTATGACAGAGACACTCAGGCCTGCAAAGCCTTGAATATGTACCATCTGGCCTTTTATTGAAAAATAAATCGCTCACCCCTGCTCTAGAGTTTATAAAGTAAATCTTTAACCCATCACAGTCTATTTTCTAGTAACGTACTGCTTCATGATTAATGTAGGAACTATTCAGCAGTATAATTCTATTTACTCTTTGCTACCTTATGCCCCTGTGATCATATAGCTTTATTTCTATTTCTGCTACAAACTCACAACATGTAATACATACATACATATTTTAGGTTGCATTTCTTAGGAGAACCCTGACTAATACACTTTGTATGTCATGTGTCTTTTTCTTGGGCTGTTAAACGATTTCTCATCTTCATTTCTCAACAGTTAGACTCTGATATGCCTGGTCGAGGAAATCTGTTTTGTTGTTTTGGGGGTTCATCGAGCTTCTTAGATCTGTGAGTTGAAGTCCTTTATCAGTTTTAGAACATTCTCAGTCATAATTTCTCCAGATATATTTACTGCCCCATTATCTCTTTTCTTTTTTTAGGCCTCTAGTTACTTGTATACTAGATAAGTTGATATTGTCCCACAGATCTTAGATATTCTCTTGGAGTTTTTGCTTTTTTATTTTGGTTTTTTATTTTGTGTAATTGCTATTGGCTTGTCTTCAAGTTTGCTGTTCTTCTGAGTCCAGTCTGCTATAATTCCAATAAAATTTTCATGTCTGCAATTTTTTCATTTTCAACATTTTCATCTAAGTTCCATCAAAATAATTGATTCTCTTTAGTAATTTTTATCTCTCTGCTGAAATTTCTGTATCTATTCATGTTGTCCAGTTTTTCCACTAGATTTTTTAACGTATTTGTCATGGTTATATTAAAATATCTGTCTACTGATTCCAGCAAACAGACTTTGAGTCTTCCTTGTGTGACTTGTAGTTTTTGACTCTGTGTCAGATATTTTGTATAAACAAATATTAGATATTGAAGTAAATAATATTTACCCCCTCCCTAAAAAGGGCACGCTCTCCTTCTGTCAAGTTACCCCAATGCAGGATTGAGTCAATTTAGTCTATAGTTGAGCTGTGTCTGGGCTTTGTTACATCTTAACCTTGAGTCAGTTCAACACTGGTTTTAAAATATTCGAGGGCAAGATCAGAGCTTTTTCCCGAATACAGCTGGGATCTAATCATGCACAAGACTCCACAGATCCCTTCATGCTTCAGAGACCAGACACCAAATTTCCAGTTCATGATGCTAGCTTCTTGGGCTGTCTGGGGATTTCTATTTGCTCTCCAGTGTCACTCTCTGATTACTGCACCTTAATAGAATCCTCTACATCCAGGGGCCTTGTCTCTAACCGTTGGAGAGCACTGCAGGCACTAGATCAGTGCAGCCTGAAGTGCTTTGGAGGCATTTCTCTCTGTCTTCCCCTGTCTCACCAGCCCCCTCACTTTGGCAGGCCACTGCCAAAGTGAGGGCTTGGACTGCCTCCAAGTCATGTGGCTCAGCTTTCCTACCTTTTCCACAGCTTCAGCAGGCCTTGCATGTCTTGGAAGGACTCTCTCTCAGCCTTGCACGAAAGTCTCAAGTATAATGTTAGTAAGAACAGACATCCTAGACTTCTTCCTGGTCTTATAATGCATTCTGCCTTGCTCTGGTAAGGATGATATTAATATAGTTTAGTTTAGATGATAACAAAGTTCATGTCAGAATTTGTAACACATCGAAACAAAACTTAGAAGAAAATTTTCCTTGAATACATTTAAAAGGAAAAAGTTTTAATTAGATAACTCTTGAGTTTAAGAAACCAGAGGAGACAGTCCCAATGAGCAAGTCAGATAAATAAATAAACAAACAAACAAACCAAAAAGCAATAGTGAGTGAGTGTATGGTTTTATTCTCACACCAAATATGTCGTTACCCACATACCAATCTATTCTCTGATACCAGCTAGTTGTCTAACAATTCAGTTCTATCACCAATTTTCCAGAGTTAGCGCAGACCCCAAAGGTTAAGTGTTTAGTCCCACAAGACAGCCCCCATATCACATGCAAGTCTCAGAGACCACCTGTACTTCTGACCAACCGGTATACATTTGGGGGTTCCTAAAACCCCCTCCTCAGGTTTGATTATTCACTAGAATGACTCACAGAATGCAGGAAAGCACTTTACTTACTATTACCTGTTTATTATAAAGGATACAACTAAGGAACAGCCAAATGGTAGAAACGCACAGGACACAGCATGAGAAGGAAGTTCAGAGTTTGCATGTCGTCTCTGGGTGTACCCCCCTCCCAGCACACTAATGTGTTCACAAGCCCAGAAGCACTCTAAATACTGTTCAAGAGTTTTTATGACTCAATCCCCAGCCCTTTTCCCTCCCCCGGGAGGACTGTAAGCCCCCACTCTAAAATCACATGTTTGGGCTTTCTGATGACTAGTCCCTATCCTGAGGCCATCTACGGCCTGGCCCCCACCTTGAGTCACCTCATAAGCTCAGCTATGGTCTAACGGGGCACATTATGAATAAAAGCACTCCTATCACTCAGGAAACTGAAAGTTTTAGGAGCTTTGTATCAGGAACCAGGGAGAGAAGCCAAATATATTTTTTACTATGCCATAGAGAGTATTAGCAAAACTAAAATAAGGGTTTTTTTTAAAGGCTAAGAAGAAAGAGAAGTCTTAAAAATGGAGTCTTGATGAACAAAATATAGAGTAAGAGTAAATGTTATAAACCTATTAACCAACAAATTTGGGGACTAAAAGAAAAGATACATTTCTGGAAAAACATAAAATTCCAAAGTTAGCTTAAGGAGAAATGGAAAACTTAAAAAGAGCAGTAAGCATTAAGAAAATAAAAAGATAAAGACTTTCTTCTAAGCAAGCACTAGATTTAGATGGTTTTGCAAGTGACAGTTGTCAGACTTTTATGGAAGAGATTATCCTATCTTATACAAGTTGTTTCAGAAAACAAAGGAAAAGCCTGCAATTTATGCTAGGAAACCTTATATCAAAGCTGATAAAGACAGTACAATAAAAGACAATTACTGGCTTATTTAACTTAGGAACATACATATGGAAATCCTAAGTAAAACATTAGTTTGCCAAATCTATCAGGGTGTAAGATAAATAAAAATAACTATACCAGTGGTAAGTAACCATTCAGGGTATCAGACTCCATCTTGATTAGGGATATTAAATAAAACCCCGTAGGTGGCCTCATGTTGGTTTTATAAGGGTTATTTTCAATTTAGGGCACCCTGCCAGCAGGTGGGCTCTATGGGGTTAGACGCTCTCTGCAGTCACCTTTCCAGGTGTGCTGTTGGGGCCTTTCCGGGGTCATGTGCTGGCTTACAGAACCCTAATCTCAGACCCAATGCCCTTATTTGTCAATGGTTGCAGAGAGTGTGGTATAATTTGCCTTGTTGCTTCCACCAAGGTCTTTTGCTCTGGCTTTTCTTCCTGGGTTTTCTTCTTTCCCCTTGGAGGTTGAATTGCATGAATATGGAGAATCACGGGTAACATCTCTGTGTGGGCATATTCCTAAGGGTGAGATGCATAATAGTTTAAAAAGAGAAGTCCTTAATGAGAGAAGATAAAAATTATTATATAATTAATATAGAGACAATGCCTTGGCAGGTTGTATTCCCAAATGGATTTTAACTATTGAAGGAATTGTGTCTATTTTAATGGTATTCAGTGACATTATAGTAAAAATGGGTGTTATTTTGATGCTAAAAATATTTAAACTATCTTCCTATTGAAATTAATAGTAACTTTATTACTTAATGAGAGTTCACTTTTATAATTCAGGTTTTAAAAAAAATTTATCAATTCCCCTTATAAGGTGAAGTAATCTTGACCTTGGGACCAAATGTAGTTTGTCTCAGGATCTTAAACAAAACAAAAAAACACCTCTCAATGTAATTTGCTGAACTCTCATTAAGGAATTTAAGAAAAATTAATGCTTATTTTCATAGATGCACAAAACTATTTGATAAGGGTATTTATGTTTATTTATGATAAAAACTCTCAAAAAGCTAGAAACAGAAAAGAGCATTTATCTTTTCAAAAAACTATCTGCCAAGGGGCGCCTGGGTGGCGCAGTCGTTGAGCATCTGCCTTCGGCTCAGGGCATGATCCCGGCGTTCAGGGATCGAGCCCCACATCAGGCTCCTCCGCTGGGAGCCTGCTTCTTCCTCTCCCACTCCCCCTGCTGTGTTCCCTCTCTCGCTGGCTGTCTCTATCTCTGTCAAATAAATAAAATAAAATCTTAAAAAAAAAAAACTATCTGCCAAAATTCTGCAGCGGTCATTTTACTTAACAGTGAAAATTTAGAAATAGTTCTTTTAACATATGGAAACCATAAGGATGACCACTGCTATCCCAGGCCAGAACAAAAAGGTGAAAGAAATTTAAAAATATAAGAGCTTGAAAAGACACAAACTGTCATTATTTGCAGATCATAGGATATCTTCATTTAACCTAGCAAATTGAAAGATTTTGCTCTGAAATACTAACCAATAGATATAAACACTGGGTCAAAGTTTATGCACATATGAAATTTGACTAGAAGTTCCCAAACTGTTCTCCTAAATTCGTCACTTATGTCAGCACTGTATAAATGCTCCTTTAAGTCAAATATTGGCCCCAGATTGTAATTTGTATAATTCTAAACTTGATCTATATGATGGGTGTGACGTGTCTGTCACTGTGATTTCAGGTCTCTCATACTTGAGTAATAATGTTGAGCATCTTTGCACATTTATTAAGTGTTCAAGTATCATCTTATGAATACTTGAATTGACTATTCATGACTTTTTCCTGTCGCTCTGTTCATTGTCTACTTCTCTGCTTTGGAAAACATTCTTTATGAGCTCCAGGAAAAAATCCTTTGACTTTATTGATTGGACGTATAGTTTATGCCTTGCATTTTTACTTTGCTTTAGATTATTTTTTGTTGCATTGAAATAAAAAATTTTAATAGAGTGCAAGATGGCAACATCGCAAGACCCCGAATTTACCTCCTCCATGAACACACTTAATCTACACTTATACACAGAGCAGTTATTCCTGAAGAAGAGCTGAGGGCTGACTGAACAGCTTCTGCCCAATGAATGAAGGAGGGACCACGTAGAGAACAACCAGGAGAGATGAAGACAGGATAACAGTGGAAGCCCACTCCCTGGTGCTGCAAGCTGCAGTGAAGAGAGCGAGTACTGAGGGACCAGGAGCAGATTCCTCTGCCCTGGGCACAGAAAAAGCTGTGGTTTAAACGTGCGAATAGAATATGGAAGAATAAACCCTCCACCCAGTGGTGGAAGGGTAGGAAGTGATGGTAAGCACCACTGTTTACACCCCCCCCCCACTTTGATAGCACAGATACGAGCAGGCCTGCCCCTCGCTGGTCTGTCCCTTCAGTGAATACCAGGCGCCTAATCCATACCAGCCCTGGATGCCCTGGGACACAGTGGGGGGGGGGGGGAAGCCACAGTTAAAAATAGCAACTAGAATATAAAGGAACCAGCCTATAATTCTGCCACAGAGGAGCTGCTGGAATGCTCTTCAGGGTTGGAGGGGCAGGCAAGTGCCATCGCTTACTTTCTCCTCCATCTTGATAGCACAGGTGGAAGCAGGGTATGGACACCCTGGCTGGCCTGCCGTCTCTACCAGCCCAAGACCCTAGCCCACGCCAGCCTCAGCCATCCCCAAGGAGGCCCCAGAAGGCAGCCCCAGCACGGCATGCAGCAGGACACCCCTGGACAGTGCCACTACAGCCCCAGCCACTTTACCAAGACAACACGAGTGCGGAGCATCTTGGAACACCCCAGGCCTATATTTACTTCAGCTACAGTTGTCCCACCAGAGCCCCCCAGGTTCACACTGCCCCAAGACCTGGCCCCCAGCCACCTCAGCTCCAGCTGTCTAATCAGGGGGCTACCTGCACAGAGTGCCCCTAGACCACCTGGACCAATCTGACTTGCGCTCCAGCCATTCTGCCAGGCACCCCCTGAGTGGAGCATGCTGGTGCCACCCATTCCATACTTGCTTTGGCTCCAGCTGCCCTGCCGGGAGCCCCTTACACAGAGTACACCAGGACCCACCCAGGCCCTGCCTGCTTTACCTCAGCCGTCTCGCCAGAGTGCCTTCTGTGCGGAGAGCCCTGGGCCCTCCAAGCCATGCCTGTGTTAGCTCCAGCCATCCCACCTTGGCAGCCCCAGCGTAGAGTGTCCCAGGTCTCCCAACCTGTGCTGGCTACGATCCCAGGCAGCCAGCCAAGCCACCAGGTACGGTCAATGCAGGGGATATTCCTGCACAAGGCTGTTTCGTCAAATCTAGAAACAGCAGCTGTTTTGTCCAACTCATGGTGGGGGGCGGGGGGGACTCACAGGAATATGTTACAAATGAAAGAACAAGACAGAACCTCAAACAAAATGGAGACAAGCAACCTACTAGAAAAACAATCCAAAGTATTGGTCATAAAGACAAGAGCGGATGAACTCAGTGGGAGCTTCAACATAGAAAGTATAAAATAACAATCCAAGTTGAATAAATAACTGAATGAAAAATACGCTAGAGGGAATCATTATTCCTATCAGATTCCTGTCAGAAAAGCCTATCAGTGGTCCAGACAAGGTAAAGCACCCAAGCCGAACAGCAAAAAGAAAAAAGGATAAAAAATTAATGACAGGTTAAGGGATCTCTGGGACAACATCAGCCCTACTAACATTTGCATTTTAAGGTCCCCCAAGAAGAAGTGACTGAGAAAGGGACAGAACACTTGAAGAAATACTAGTTGACAACTTCCCTGACCTGACAAAGAAACAGCCATCCGGGTCCAGGAAGCAGAGAGCTGCAAAGAAGATGAACCCCAGGAGGCCCACCCCAACACACACAACATTTAAAACTTCAGATTAAAGATAAAGAGAGGATTTTAGCAACAGAAGAGAGATAAATAATTAAATACTAGGGAAACTTGATAAGGCTACGAGCTGATTTTTCAACAGAAATTCTGTACGCCAGAAGAAAGTGCCATGATCTATTCAAACTCCTGAAAAAGAAAAAAACCTACAATCAAGAATACTCTAACTGGCAAGATTATTGTTCAAAGTGGAAGGAAACATAAAGCATTTGCCAGACAAACAAAGGTTAGAGGTTCGTCACCAGTAAACTAGCCTTAAAAATGTAAAAGGGACTTCTTCAAGGGGAAAAGAAAAGGCCAGAACTAGGAGTAAGAAAATTATGAAAAAAAACTTTCATGAGCTAAAGCAAACACAATAAAGGTAGTAGATCGATCACTCATAAAGCAGATCAAAAGACCAAAGTAGAAAAGTGAATCTAAAAAATTAAGGAACTCACAAAAGAAAAAGATACAAAATATAACATCGTGTACATAGAACATGGAGAGTAAAAATGTAGTTTTTATAATATGTACGAAACAACTATGAATTTAATATACACTGCTATATGTTTTGGATATTATATATCAACTCCATGGTAACCACAAAACAAAAATCTGTAGCAGATACATGATAAAGAGAAGGGAATCCAAGTATAGCACTGAAGAAAGCCATCAAACCATGAAGGAAGAGAGCAAGAAAAGAGAAAAACGACATAAACAACCAGAAAACAATTAAGAAAATGGAAGTCATTACATTACCTAGCAGTAATTACTTTAAATGTAAATGGGTTGAATCCTCCAATCTAAAGAAATAGGGTAACTGAATGGATAAAAAAAATAAAATAAGACCCGTCTATATGCTGCCTACAGGAGACTCGCTTCACACCTAAAGACTCAAAGTGAACGGATAGAAAACACATTCCATGTAAATATAGTGGGGGGAGAAAAGCTGGAATTGTAATACTTAAATCAGACAAAATAAACTTTTAGAACAAAGGCTATAGCAAAATCGAAGGGCATTACATAATTATAAAGGGACCAGTCCAACAAGAAGATATAACAATTTCCCCCCACTATGAGCAATCATTTATGCATTGTGTATCCTTTCCACCAGTTTGTAACAATACCTTCTTCTTTATCAGACTTTCTTAGTAAGTTGGTTTATGGGCTTTTTGTTCTATCATGGTGGTCAGTTTATAGTTGTGCAAATGCCACACTGTCTTAATTATAATGGCTTTTTAGTAATTCGATATCTGGCAGGGTAGGCCCTTTATTTTGATCTTCTTCTGCAGATTTGGTTACCTATGTTCATCCTGGTGCTCTTCTATATAATAGTTAGAATCAGCTTACAGAGGTCTGATAGAATTTGGGGAAGAATTACGATCTTTCTAATCTTTCCTGTTGATAAACATGACCTACTATTCCACTTGTTCCTGCCTTATGTCCTTTAACATTTTATAACGTCCGTAAGAATCTTTTATATCTTGTGTTAATTTTATATGTTACTGCAAATAGTTTTTACTAATATATTTTCAGTTGGTCGTTGTTACTGCTTCAGAATACGATTGATATGTGGATTAATTTCCTAGGGCTGCCATGACAAAGTACCACCAACTGTGTGGCTGAAACAACCTAAATTGAGTCTCTCGTAGTTTTGGAAGCCAGGAGTCTGAAATCAAGGGGTCAGAAGGGCCATGCTCGCTCTGAAGACTTCAGGGAGGAATCCCTGCTTGCCACTCTCAGCTTCTAGTGACCCCAGGCATTCCTTGGCTTGTGGCAATGTAACTCCAATCTCTACTTCCATCTTCACAGGATCTCCTTTCTGCGTCCTCTTGTCTTTGTTAAGACATCACTCATTAAATTTGGGGCCTCACGAAACTGAGAATGATCTCATCTTGAGCTCCTTAATGAATTACATCTGCAAAGGGCCTCTTTCCAAATAAGGTCACCATCTGAAATTTCAGGTAGAAGTCAATTTTGGGGAGACAAAATTCAACTCATAATCTTATATCAAACACTGTGACCAAACTTTCTTATTACTTCTAATAATTTGTGGATTTATCTATGTGGACTTTTATGTTATCATGAAACAGGCAATTTTCTCATTTTGTCTCTTCTTGTCATTTTCCCCCTTTTAGGTCTTCGTACTTTTGCTACAACTCCAGGAAAACATTGAGTAAAAGTTGTGGTGACAAATTTCTTCCTAACTAGTGTAAATTCTTCTAAAATATTACAGGTAAGCATAATGTATTGGATATAGGGTTTTAATAAATATCTTTTATTATACTAATCAAGTTTCTATTTCTAGTGTGCTGAGAGGTTTTTACGTTGTTTTATTTTTTAATTATAAATGAGAGTTGCATTTTATTGACTTTTTTCAGCATCAAGTGAAAGGATCACATTTCCTTCATCTAAATGTTAATGGGGTTGTCAGGAAGGAAAAACTGTTCCTCTATTCCCTCCTGCTTAGTAACGGGAGTCCTGTGAATCACACTGAAAAAAGACAGAGTAACATGAAGAAAACACGATTTGTGTATGTGCATATGGGAGCCAACAAAAAGTAGCTGTCTTATTAAATGTTTAAGGTTGGAGGCTTATCCACCTAATTTATTAAGATGGATAAGAAAAGGGGAGGAGGGAGAAAAGGCTCTTGGGGAAGAACAAATAGGTTTCTTTAGGAAAGACAACCAGTTTTTTAGAAGAACAAATTATAAGAAAGTTTGCGATAATGTTGGTTTATGCAGGTGCCCCTGGGGCATTTATGGTAGCCTCCTTTCCCGGAAGTTGCTGCTCTTTATCAGATAAAGAATGCTGCAAGAAGGCTTCTATCCACATCTATTGAATCTCAAATGTCTTCACCTTAAAAGAAGCTCCATATGGACCCTGGGGTTCTGAGCTGGGTCTCCCATGGCAAAATACAGTGGACGTCCATCATTGTCTTCCTGGGACAAAACGAAGCCATGACAGTTTTCTTCCCCTGTATATTACAGAATGCAATTGGGTAGTCATCTACTTAGGATTAGTCAGGTCTGTCTAGTGAAAAAATTAATTTTTCCTTTCTCTACTTTCCTCACAAAATAGTGTGAGGAATTTTCAGTCTTTCTTTCTATTTCTAAATAGTTTATATAACATAGGTAAAAAGGGTAGATCAAGTAAAACTTGTGCTTGTGGTACAGGTTGGAGAGGTTTTGTTATGAATTTATATTCTTTAATCATTACACTTTAAAATTTTTAATAAATTTAAATTTTTAAAATAGTTTTAGATTTACAGAAAAATGGGGAGGATAGTACAGAGTTCCCAAATACTTTTGCATTCTTGTATTATTAACATATTATCATCAAACATTTATATTATGATATAAACATATGTAGCATATGTTACTATGATAACACATATTCTATGGTATATTCTTATAATTAGCCAATATTGATACATGATCATTAACTAAAAACTATACTTTATTCAGATTTCTTTAGTTTGTATCTAATGTCCTTTTTCTGTTCCAAGATGCCGTGTTACATTTAGCTGACATGTCTTGTTAAATTCCTTCTGGCCATAATAGTTTTTCAGACTTTACTTGTTTTTGATGACTTGATTTTGAGGAGTACTGATCAGCTATTTTACATAAAATGTCCATCAATTGGGATTTACCTGGTATTTTTCTCATGTAGGTTGAAGTTATGGCTTTGGAGAAAACTGCAGAGGTGAGGTGTCATTTTTAGCACTGTATATCAAGGGTACATCTTATCCATATGGTTTGTCACTACCGATGTTGACCTTGGTCACCTGGCTGAGGTTCTTTGTCAGGTTTCCCTACTGTCGAAGTTACTCCCCACCCCCGACCCTTATGCTGCAGTCCTTGGAAGGAAGGTGCTGTGCACAGAATGATTACCTTTTTTGAGTTTATTTCTTCTCCCATCAATTTCATTGTCATATATTTTGAAAATAGTGCCTGTGCCAAGCTTTGGAAATGTATTGATATAGTTATTTTAGTATACTCGCATGATTTCAAAAGCCTTTGTATCAGCTGTACTAAACCCTCTTTATTCCCCGAAATTGTTTGTATATTTTCCCTTTCTAATGATGAAATTTATTGGAAATTTACTTTTTAGATTTGTTCTAAGAATTAAGTTTTTTATTCTGTTGATTATTGCTTCTTTCTTTTTTTTTTAAAGATTTTTATTTGAGAAAGAGAGAGAGCACGAGCAGGGTGGGGGGGCAGAGAGAGAAACAGACGCCCTGCTGAGCACGGAGCCCAAAGTGGGGCTCAATCCCAGGGCCCTGAGATCATGACCTGAGCTGAAATCTAGAGTCAGATGCTCAACGGACTGAGCCCCCCAGGAGCCCCTGTTCTATCTCCTAGTAACATCTGCTCTTTTACTTACGATTTCCTTACTTCTTCAATCTTACTGTGCTATTCCTTTACTATTCCTGACCTTGACCTCTAGCTCATTTGGTCTTAATTCTTCCTGCTATTTAATAGCTATATATGCAGTTAGGTATTTCCCTCTCGGTATAACTCGGTGGCATTCTAGAACATTTGATAAAGGGAATTTCATTATTATTCACTGCCAAAATTTTGTTGTGATTTCATCGTGATTTATATTTAAATAATGAATTTAACAGTTGTTGAGGTTTTCCTTGTGACCCAGTATGTGGTCTATTTTTTATTTTCACATGTACTTAAAAGTAATGTAGTGTCTCTGCTTGTTTACATGAATTTTACCCTGCCTTTCTGGGATTTGTACACATGTTGACCTATTTATTTCTCTGCTCCGTATCTTTTAACTTGTCTTTCATATTCTTTCAACTCTTTACTCCTCGGTGATTTCTGAGATTGCCTCAACCTGATCTTTCAGTTTCCTAATTGGCCTTCTGCATGCATTCTACTCTTGCATCAGACTGTCCTTTATGGCAGATATTATTTATTTCAGACTGAGAATCTTCAACTGGTTCTTTTTTTATGACTGCTTGTTTTCTGCTTTCCAGTCAGATAATCAGTATCTCCAGTTGCTCTCTCTCTCTCTCTAATGATGTGATAAGTCTAATTCTTGCTCGATGTGGTCCATTACTTTTTCCCTTCTTACATAGTGGGTGTCCCCTCAGTTGTCTCATTATTCTTCCTGTGATGCCACATTTCCCTGGGATTATCTGTTACTGTCAACAGTCATGTCTCCCTAGGAGAACAGGCCAAACTCCAAGCGCTAGCTTGTGCCCTTGGTGTAGTGAGTTTACAGAGATTCTTAGAAGAGTTCTTTAGGGCTAAGAGCCTATTTTGATTTTTCCTCCACAATTTCCAGTTGGTCACGCACACATAATGTGACACTGGTCTCAAGTGACTTTTCTGTGCCTCCACCGAAGCACAGTTTTTCCCAAGAGCTGTCATCCTCTTGGGACCTAATCCTCTAAACCACAGCTTCTCAACCAAAAATGCTATTTGGAAATGTGTGAAGGGCATTCAGGGGCTGCTGTAAGGACACTGTTGCCAGGGCATTTTGGGCAAGGGGCTGGGAGTATTAAACATGGTATAGGCGTGGAGAAACCCCACACAATAAAGGACCATCCTGCGTAAAATGACAGCAGAGTCCCCACGGGTAGCAATAGGGGAGGAGTGAAAGCTGAGGGCTAACTCCCTCATGTGCACCTGCAGGCTTCTCCTCCCTGCCCTCAGGTTTCTCTCGCGGTGCCGGATGCTACTGCACTCCCTCCAGGTGGGTACTGAAACTTGGTGCTGCTGCTTCTCTCCCTACAGTCACAGGGTAGCAACCGATGTTTGAACCAGGGCATTGCAAGGGAATTAAAAGGACCCAGAAGGCTTGCCTCAATCTTTTCCGTGTTCCTGACTGCCAGCTTTCTCCTGCCCTGGCTTAGCTTCCTCTTCCTAAACCCTGACCTCGACCAGGGGCATCAGAATCCATTTATCTTGGATTTTCTAGGGATTTTGTACAGTTTTTACTAATATCAAATATACCATCTTCTCCCTTCTGCGGCATACCCAGTGCTGGATCAGATGAAGGAACCAGCATCCCGTATTCCATCTCGCTACCTCACTCTAGCAACACTGGTTCTTAACAACATGGGAACAGAAATGTACATTGGATAGCTAATTTTGAAAATTTAGAGCATCAAAAGTAGATTTACCCCAGAAAATATACAAAGACATGTTTAAAAAAAAAAAAAAAAAACCAGGGCACCTGGGTGGCTCAGTCAGTTAAGCATCCAACTTGATTTCTGCTCAGGTCATGATGTTGGGGTGGTGGGATCAAGCCCCACATCAGGCTCTCTAAAATAAATAAATAGATAGGCAGACAGACACACAGATAGATACATACATACATACATGCATAATAAAATATTTTTTAAAAAACAGTGTAATATTCATAGATGAAAAACATACCAAGCAAGATGAAGAGCCTAGAACTCTACCATGTATACATGGCAACATGAAATGACAGAAGAGCTGGCAGCAATCTGTGTGGACATGATAAATTACTTGCTAAATTTATTCGATAGACAATATAGGGAAAATGACACATTTCATGGAGAAATCTATTTCACCATTTGAGAAAGTTTTAAAAAAAATTTATAAAGATATTATTTGAGAGAGAGAGAGAGAGAGAGTGCGCCCATGAGCCAGGGTGGGGGCAGGGGCAGAGGGAGAAGCAGCCTCCCCGCTGAGCAGAGAGCCCGACACAGGCTCAACTCCAGGACCCCAGGATCATGACCTGAGCCGAAGGCAGATGCTAAACTAACTGAGCCACCCAGGTGCCCTTGAATTATTTAAATTTAAATAATTGTATAAGTATAGAAAGGTTTTCAAAAACCGTATAGAGCATTCGTATATATGCTTCAGCCAGCTTCACATAATAACATCTTGTATAATTATTGTACGGTGTACAAAATCAAGAAATTAACATTGGTGCATTAGTGACTATTACCTAAACTACAGACTTTATTTGAATTTCACCATTTTTTCCATTAATGTCTCTTTTCTGTTCCAGAGCCCAAGCCATGATCCCACATTGCATTTAATCATCATCTCCTTAATCTCTTCCAAACTCTGAAAGTTTTACACTGCTTTTCATGATCATAAATGTTTTTTTAAATTGTAGTTGACATACACTGTTATATTAGTTTCAGGCATACAGCACAGTGATTCAGCCATTCTGTACATTACTCAGTGCTCAGCACGACAGGTGCAGTCACCATGCAACATTATTACAATCTTACTGACTGTATTCCCTATGCCGCACTCTTCATCTGACTTAGATACTTCACGCCTGTAAGTGTGTACTTCTTAATCTCCTTTACCTGTTTCACCTGTCTCCCCACTCCCCTTCCCCTCTGGCATCCACCAGCTTGTCTCAGGATTTATGAGTGTTTCTCTTTGAGGGTTTGTTGGTTGGTTGGTTTGGTTTTTAGGCTCCACATATAAGTGAAATCACATTTGTCTTTCTGACTTATTTCACTTAGTGTAGTACGCTTTCTGTTCATCCATATTGATGCAAATGGCAAGAACTCATTTCTTTTTATGGCTGGATAATATTCCTCTGTGTGTGTGTGTGTGTGTGTGTGTGTGTGTGTGTGTGTGTATGCGCGCACACATCACATGTTGTTTACCCATTCGTCTATCGATGGACACTTTGGTTACTTCCATATCTTGGCTATTATAAATAATGCTGTAATAAACATAAGGGTCCCTATGTCTTTTTGAATTAGAGTTTTCATTTTTGGGGATAAATACCCAGCAGTGGAATTACTGGATCAAATGGTATTTCTGTTTTTAATTTTTTGAGGAACCTCCATACTCTTTTCCATAGAGATTACACCAATTTACATTCCCACCAACAGTGCACAAGGGTTCCCTTTTCTCCACGTCCTCTCCAACATTTGTTATTCCTTGTCTTTTTGATACAACCATTCTAAAGGTGTGAGGTGATAGTCTGTTGTATTTTCGTTTGCATTTCCCTGATGATTAGTAATGTTGAGCATCTCTTCATGTTCCTGTTGGCCATCTGTATGTCTTCTTTGGAAAAATGTCTGTTCAGGTCCTCTGCCCATTTTATTTTATTTTTTGATGTTGAGCTATATAAGTTCTTTATATATTTTGGGTATTAATCCATTTTCAGATATGTCATTTGCAAATAACTCCTCCCATCCAGTAGGTTACATTTTCATTTTATTGTTTCCTTTGCTGTGGAAACCTTTTTATTTTGATGTAGTGCCAACAGTTTATTTTGCTTTCATTTTCTGTCCTGGGGAGATACAGCCATAAATATGTTGCTAAGGCCAGTGTCCAAGAGATCACTACATCTGTTTCCCTTTAAGAGTTTTATGCTTGCACGCCTCACATTTAAGTCTTTAATCTATTTTGAGTTTCTTTTTGTATATGATGTAAGCAAGTGGCCCCATTTCATTCTTTTGCATAAGCTGTCCACACAATTACATCATTTATTGAAGAGCTAGTCATTCTCTTATTGTATAATCTTGTCTCCGTTGTCATAGATTAATTGATAATAAAAGTGTGGGTTAATTACTGAGCTCTCTGTCCTGTTCTATTGATCCATGTTTCTGTTGTGCCAGTACCATACTGTTTTGACTGCTATAGTTTTGTAGTATATCTTGAAATCCAGAATTGTGATATTTCCAGTGCTATTCCTTTCTCTAGATTGCTTTGGCTGTTAAGGGTCTTTTGGTAAATTTTAGGATTATTGGTTTTAGTGCTTAGAAAAATACTACTGAGGGGCGCCTGGGTGGCACAGCGGTTAAGCGTCTGCCTTCAGCTCAGGGCGTGATCCCGGCGTTATGGGATCGAGCCCCACATCAGGCTCCTCTGCTATGAGCCTACTTCTTCCTCTCCCACTCTCCCTGCTTGTATTCCCTCTCTCACTGGCTGTCTCTATCTCTGTTGAATAAATAAATAAAATCTTTAAAAAAAAAAAAAAAGAAAAATATTACTGGTATTTTGATAAGAATTGCATTGAATCCAGTAGGTTGCCTTGAGCAGTATGGACATTTTGACTGTATTACTTCTAATCCATGAGCATGGACTATACTTCCATTTGTATCATCTTCCATTTCTTTCATCAATGTTTTCTAATTTTCAGAGTAAAGGTCTTTCACCACCTTGGTTACATTTATTCCTAGGTATTTTATTCTTTTTGGTGCAATTGTTAATGGGATTATATTTTTAATTTCGCTTTCTCCTACTTTGTTATCAGTATATAGAAATGCAACATATTTCTGTGCATTAATTTTGTATCCTATAACTACTGAATTCATTTATTTTAATCATTTTTGAAGGAGTCTTTGTATAATATATCATCCGCAAATAGTGACACTTTACCCCTTCCTTACCAATGTAGATACCTTTTATTTCTTTTTCTTGTCTGATTTCTGAAGCTCACACTTCCAGTACTATGTTGAATGAAAGTGGCAAGAGTAGACATCTTTGTCTTGGTCGTCATCTTAGAAGAAAAGCTTTCAGTTTTTCACCTTTGAATATGATGTTAGTTGTGGGTTTTTCATATTTGTTCTTTATTGTGTTGAGGTGTGTTCTCTCCAAACCCGTTCTGTTGAAAGCTTTTATCATGAATGGATGTTGAATTTTGTCAGGTGCTTTTCTGCATATTGAAATGATCACATGGTTTATCCTTCCTCTTTTAAATGTGTCGTATCACATTGATTGATTTGCAAGTATTGAACCATCCTTGCATCCCTGGAATAAATCCCACTTTATCATGGTAAATAATCCTTTTAATGTATTGTTCAATTTGATTTGCTAATATTTTTTGAGGATTTTTGTATCTATGTCCATTAGGGATACTGGCCTGTAGTTGTTTTTTGTTTTTTTTTTTCTTTTTTTGGTAGGGTCTTTGGCTATGGTATCAGGGTAATACTGGTCTTACAGAATGAATTTAGAAGTTTTCCTTCCTCTTTTATTTTTTTGGAATAACTCAAGAGAATATTTCTTTAAATGTTTGGTAGAATTCATCTGTGAAGATATCTGGCCCTGGACTTCTGTTTCTTGAGAATTTTTGGATTACTGATTCAATTTTGTTACTAGAAATCTATCAGTTCAGATTTTCTATTTCTTCTTGAATCAGTCTTGGAAGATTACATTTCTAGAAATTCATCCATTTCCCTAGGCTTCCAATTTGTCGATATATAATTTTTCATAGTATTCTTATAATTCTTCGTATTTATCTGGTGTTACTTTTCTTTCATTTCTTATTTGTGTCATGTATCTTTTTTTTCCTTGATGAATCTGGCTAAATGTTTATCAACTGTGTTTATTTTTCGAAGAACCAGCTCTTGGTGTTATTGGTATTTTCTATTTTATTTTATTTTTTTGTCTCGATTTCATTTGCTTCTGCTTTAATCTTTATTATTTTCTTCATTCTACTAACTTTGGGTTTTGTTTCCTCTGTTTTTTCTAGTTCCTGAAGATGTAAGTTTTATTTGTTTACTTAAGATTTTTCTGGAAATAGATCTGTAGTGCTATCAACTTCCTTCTTAGAACTGCTGCTGTTTCATTTGAAAGATTTTGAACTGTTACATTTCCACTTGTCTTTGTTTTTTAAATTTCCTCTTTGATTTTTTTTTTTTTTGACCCAGTGGTTGTTTCGTAACATGTTGTTTGCCTCCATGTTTGTTTGTTTGCTTGTTTCCAATTTCTTTGTAATTGATTTCTAGTTTTATATTGTGGCCAGAAAAAAAATGCTTGATGTAATTTTAATCTTCCTTAATTTAATGAGACTTTTTTTTTGACCTAACATGTGATCTCTCCTGGAGAATGTTTCATGTGCACTTGCAAAGAATGTGTATTCTGCTATTTTTGGATGGAAATGTTCTGTATATATCTGTTAAGTCCATCTGGTCTAATGTGCCATTCAAAGCCATTGTTTTCTTCTTGATTATCTGTCTGGATGACATATCCATGGATGTAAATGGGGTGTCAAATTTCACTACTATTACTGTATTCCTGTCAATGTCTTCCTTTAGGTCTGTTAATATTTGCTTTATGTAGATAGATGCTCCGGTATTAGGTGCATTGATATTTACAATTGTTACATCCTGTTGTTGGAGTGATTCCTTTATTATATCATTATGTGAGGCCCTTCTTTGTCTCTTGTTAAGTCTTTGTTTTAAAGTCTATATTGTCTGATAAAAGTACTGTTAGCCTGGCCTTTTTTTCTGCTTCGATTTGCACGAATTATCTTTTACCATCCCTTCACTTTCACTTTGTATACATCTTTAGGTCTGAGGTGAGTCCATTGTAGCAGCAGATAGATGGGTCATGTTTTTTTTTTAACCATTCAGTCATCCTATGTCTTTTGACTGGGGCAATTTGTTTATTTACATTTAAAGTAATTATTTTTAGGTATGTACTTGTTGCCATTTTCTTAATTGTTTTCTGCTTATTTTTGTTGTTCTCCTCTGTTCAATTCTTCCTCTCTGTCTTCCCCTGTAGTTTGATGGTTTTCTTTAGTGTTAGTGCCTGAGTTCCTTTCTCTTTGTGTTTTTGTGTATCTCATATAGGTTTTTGTTTTGTGGTTACCATGGGGTTCATATTAACATCTTATGTGTTTAGCAGTCTATGATAAATCAATGGTCATTTAAGTTCAAATAATTTATGAAAGCCTACATTTTTACTCCCCCTCCATGTTTAATGTATATTATGTCATGTTTTACATCTTTTTTGTGTATTCCTTGACTAATTTTTATAAATATAATTGATTTCAAACTTTTTTCTTTTAGCCTTTATACTGGCTTCATTAGTGACTGATCTATCTTTACTACATGTTTGTTTTTACCTATGAAATTTTTTTCTGTCATAATTTCCTTACTTCTAGTTGTGGCCTTTTCCTTCTACTTGAAGCCTTTCCCCCTAACATTTCTTATAAGGCATGGTTAGTGGTGATGAACTCTTTCAACTTTCATTTGTCTGGTAAATTCTATTAAGTAATCTCTGTACCCAACGTGGGACTCGAACTTACAACCTTGAGACCAGAGTCACATGCTCTACTGACTGAGCCAGCTGGGCACCCCAGTCTGGGAAATTCTTTATAGCTCATTAAATTCTGAACGATAACCTTGACAGGTATTCTTGGTTGTAGGGTTTTTCCTCTCAGCACTTGGAATATATCATGCCATTGTTTTCTGGCCTGCAGAATTTCTTATGAAAAATCAGCTGATAGGTTAATGGGGGTTCCGTGTGTATAATTGTTTGCTTTTTTTCTTGCTGCTTTGAAGATTCTCTCCTTATCACTACTTTTTGCCATTTTAATTATTATTTGTTTTGGTGTGGATCTCCTTGGGTTCATCTTGTTGGGGGTTCATCTGTTTTGGACCTGGATGTCTGTTTCCTTCCCCAGATTAAGAAAGTCTTCAGCTCTTATCTCTTCAAATGAATTTTCTATTCTGTTCTCCTTCTTTTCCTACTGGGATTCCTATGATGTGAATGTCAGTACACTTGATGTTACAGAGGTCCCTTTACCTATTCTCCTTTATTGTTTTTTCTTTTCGCACTCCAGCTTGATTGCTTTCCATTACACTCTTTTCCAGATTGCTGATTTGTCTTCTGCATCCTCGCATCTGCTGTTGATTTCCTCTAGTGTATTTTTTTATTTCAGTCATTGTATTCTTCAGCTTTAACTTTTTTCCCTCTTTGTTGAAGTTCTTACTTGAGTCACCCACTATTTTGTCATGTCCAGTGAGTATCTCTATGACCATTACTTTGAACTCTTTATCAAGCATATTGCTTATCTCTATTTCACTTAACCCTTTTTCTGTGATTTGTGTCTTGTCCTTTCATCCTGGGCACATTCCTTTGTCTCCTCATTTTGTCTAAATCTCTGTGTTTGTTTCTATGTATTAGGTAGGTCAGCTGTTGCCTTGGTAGAAGAGGTCCTGTGTTGCCTTATAGTCAATCCTCCTTTGTAATCAGAGCCAAGTGCTCCTTGTGGGTTGTGTGCATTCTCCTGTTGTGGCTGACCCTCAGTTGCTGTGGGCATGCTAGTGAGTAAGGCTGACACTCAGCCCAACTGGCTGCAATGACCCATTTCACCGGTGGTGGGTGTACTGGGCATGGTTTACTCCCAGGGCTGCTGAGCTGCCCGGCTGTAGCTGCCCTGGGCTTGCTGGTGGGTGCAGGCAGCCCTCAGTCTGGCTGTCTGTGCACTGAATGGCAGGGCTTGCTCCCTCCGTAGCCAGCTCAGAGGCGAAGCTGCAGGAACTGCGGGTGTGCTGGTGTGTGGGGTTATCTCCATCCCGCTCCAGAGCATGAGTCACTTTTGAGGGGTGCTAGTCTCAGGACTGACTGCTGGATGTGGCCGGGTAGCAGCCACTTTGGAGGGGTACCTGCTAAGGTGAGGGGGTTGGGCAAGCTGGTCCACAAGGGAAACCCAGGAGTGGGCACATGGTGATAGCAAATAGATGGAGAGGGTTAGCCTTGGCTCCCCATAAGCATCCAGCTCTCTGGGCTGGGAGAAGGCAAAGAAAAGCACCTGCCAGCCCTTTTGTTCTGGAGGAATCATCTACAGATCCCTGCTCCTCCTGCACATGTCCCAAGATTAGTAAGTCTCCTTCCCGGATACCCCAGACACTTTTCAAACTGCTGCTTCCGTGTTGTGTCTCACGGTTTTTTCACATGCTGGCTCTTTAAGGGTGGGGACTCTGCTTCCTGTCACCCTCCTGCAGTCCCAGAGTTAAGTCCCACTAATCTTTAAAGCTCCCAGATTGAAGTCTCATTGATTTTTAACCTTCTGTAGGTCAGTCCCACTGTATTTCAAAGCCAGGTGTTACGGAGACTTATCTTTCCAGTGCGTGTCTCCAGGGCGGGGGGTGCCCCATGTGGGGTCTGTGCCTCTGCTCCTCTGTTTTTGCGATGTCCCTCCCATTTGTGGTTAGTCACACCGGGGATTGGGTTTCCAGCCACGGCTCTGTGCCTCCTACCCTTTTAGATGTGGCCTTCTCTCTCTGACTAGCTGTGGGAGCTCTCTTCTGTCAGTCCTCAGGTCATTTTCGGAGTTCGTTTTAATACCTGCGGTTTTTGTCTCTGTGTCTGTGGGAGGAGGTGAGCTCAGGATCCTCCTAGCTCACCAAGTCTCATCATGACACTTTCCAAGAGTATTAGTTGTTTTGTAGACAGTCCCTCCATTTTGTCCTATCCAATATTTTCTCATAATTAGATTGAGGTCATGCATTTTTGTCAAGAATACCCCAGAAGTGATGTGTCCTTCTTGGTACAAAATTCACGAAAAAAGATAGATCTTATAACTGCTGGTATTAACCTAATCACTGGGGTAAGCCAGTGTCTGTTGATTTTACTCACTGTAAAGTTACTATTTTCACTTTGAAATTAATAAATGTATTAGTGGGAAGATATTCTTGTTTCTCCTCAAACTTCCACCCACTAATTTTAGGCTTCGTCAGCAGATCTGGACTATAACAATTGTTACTGCGGTGTTCTGGTGCAGAGAAAAGATGTGCCTTAACAATGTATTTTTTTTTTCTTATTAAGAAATCTTTTATTTTCTTATTTAGAAATACAAAGCATTTTCCCAAACCAATTATTATTCAAAAATTTTTCCAAACATAAGTTACTTTAGGAAAGTGGTCTATGATTCATATTCCCAAAAGGCCAAGCTGTTATTCTGCAATAAATCACAAGAAAATATTTTGTGTCTGTTCTCACAAATTCAAAGAAAACAATGTATTTATATAATGAAATGGAAGATTTTTCATTCTGAAACATCCATGTTTAAGTTTCTCCACATCATTCATGTTTTCCATGGGGGAAAAAAGGGGGCACATGCTTGCTCTACCACCATATGACTAAAGGGGTCTCAGTAGTGAAGGAATTCCAGTGTGAGGGGCAAGCTGGCTCGTGATTTTTTAAGTAAGCTCTTCTTCATTCTGCCTTGAAGGTAACATCTCAGCCAGGCCAAACTGTTACTCGGATTTTGGCCAAAAAATTGAGTAGATGGCCTGATGCCTCTATTCTCCTGTTCAGATTCTTCAAATCCATTAAAGTTGTTCAGGAAACCAACCACAGCAGTATCCGAACAAGCGTGTCCATTTACCTGACCAAGAAAATCCCTAGACACGTGCGGCTAGCATCACTAAGTTGTGCAAGTCAGCTGTGTTTGAACAAAACGCTCACAGTTTGCCTGTGTTTTATTCTTTACCTTCATAGAAAACATGTCGTTTCATGCTGCCAGTAAATCAAAATGTAACGATTTGTGTTTGCAACATGTATAGCTAGTTTTGTATTGAGTTTTCACATTTTAGAATCCAGTCTGAGAATTTTAGGGGTGAGATAAAACCCTTCCGCCCTGACCCCCAACATGGCCCAGTGCCTCACAGAGATGGCAAACTGTTGCTGAGGAACTAACGGGAAGGGCCGTTGGGACGCGGTATGGCCCTCCTGACAGGCTTGAAGCCGCCTCCACAGCAGGCCTGGTTTTCATTGTGCCCCACCGTGCAGTGACTCGAGCACTTTTGTGTCTGCCTCCCCTGCCTCTGCTGTTCACATTCCGCTGGCCTCTACTCCCTGTCTCTCTGCTTCCTGGCAGAACCTGGTTACACGCGCGGGGCTGAAGCTCTGCCTCCAAGGCCTGCCTCTTCCGCGCACTGACTGCGCGGCCTCAGCTAACGCTGAACTGCCCTCCGCCTCGTTTTCCTCATCGGCAAATAGTAACTACTTCCTGGTGTAGTTCTGAGACGGAAGCGGGTCTGTGCCCCGGAAGCACTAGGAGAGCGCCTGGCCTGTCGTCAGGCCTCAGTAAATGTTGGCTGTTGTTCAGTCTGTGGGTCTCTCCACACCTGCCCCCGCCAGCTGCTTTCTGCCTCACGTGTATGTGACTCTGTCCAGCTCCAGCACAGAGGAGCTCTGAGTGGTCCGCCGTCACCCACAAAAGGGAGTCGTCGTGGTGTGGCAGTGTTTTCATTCCTGGTTCCCCCAATTTGTTACTTTTGGAACAGGTGCCCATCTCTGTGACAGGGTGGCAGGGTAACTGTAGCTTAGGCATAACCAAGCAACCTTCCACCATTTTTTCGCTGCTTTTTTCAAAAAGGGCTATGGAAATGGCAGGCACCCCAAACATCATACCCTTCCTATAGCATACCTGAGAATGGCACAAAGTTTGCCATCCTGTTCCTAGTAAATCCTGGGGCCATTGTCCGCTATATAGCCATAAACCTGCCACATCACTGGCCCTTGTCCCTCCATTAGCGTGGTTGAGTTGCAACAGCCTGGGCCTTTCATCATTATTTAGGGACATAAAGAGTCCTGTGCTCAGTTCTCACTGCTGGAATTCTGAGTCATTTTTGGTATTTTATCCTCTCTCATCCCTTCAGGGATACTCAGATCCCACAGACACGAGGCCTCCTACCATTGAGGACAGCCTCGTTGGCAATGGGGCACATCTTGTTTGATTCTTGGGGCCCCGGCAGCCATTTCCCTAACTTGCAGCTCAGTCCCCAGTGACTTCCCTGGACATCTGCTCTTTATTTGGCCGATGCTGGTGATCTGCCCATTTGCTTGGGCTCTTTTAGATCCTGGTCAACACTGTTCTCACCCTACTCATACCCCCCAAAGAACTGATGACCTCCTGAATTGAATCTTATTCTGTAAACACATGGTCCCATGTTCCCTTGACGGCGCTCTTGTGTTTATATCCCTCATTTAGACCTATAAACGTAGGGGGAAGGAAGCCACTCAATCTAAGATAATGACAAAGCCACACACTAACTACAAGGAGAACACACTAAGGAGGACCATTTATCTTGCTCACAGCAGGCTTTCAAGTGGTTAAAGGCGGTTGGGGGTCTTTTGGGAATAATGGACAATACATATATGAACCACAGCATTTACCTGAACTTGGTTAGACCACTTCTGTTGGAGTCCGGCTGCGTGGTGGAAAGTGCTCTAAATCAGAGGTCAAAGGGGCAGGAACCCTGATCTCAGCTCTGTTTCAAAGCAGACTAGATGATCTGGACAAACTGTTTAAATTCTGTGCTCTCAGTTAAGTCAAGCAGATCTATTATTCCTGCCTCATGAAGAGACGTCAGGTTGATATTAAATTTCAGCATCTATATAGGGAGAGAGCAAATTAAAACCCATAAATCCGTGTGCCGGAGTAGGTGGGAAACTTGGGTGGCTGCTAACACTGGTGTCCTAAGAAGCAGCCAAACCAGAACTGCAAACATTTCTCTCTTAGAGGCTCCCGAGGACGGAAGGGTCCAGAATGTGTATGACTAAACCCAGTCATACACGTAAGGTTAAAACAGTTTCTCCAACTGTCATCATGTAAAGACAAAGCGGTATTGTTAAGGCCAGTTCCGTAGAGCGTGATCAAGGACGTTGGAAGGATTATTATGTCTTATGAAACAAATCTCGATTCTTTCAGAGACGGATGGACATGTTTAAATATGTTTGACTTCCTGTGTGGGACAGCACAAATGAGACTGTGGAGGGACCCGCAGTGTAATCAGCGACTGCTTTCTATGGGCACGAGTACAGTAGTCCTGGCTACCTGCTCTTTCTGGCACCATCTCTCTCAGTTCAAGACGGCAAACCCCAGACAGATTTGAACTGGTAAGTATAAGCCATCACTCTGTTGTCTTGAGAGTTAATATCATTGTCTTGCCTGTATTGTATGTGAGGTTTTATTAATTCAACTCAGCCACTTTGATTGAGTACCTACTACCTATGAGATAATATGCACTTGAATCCTGGCAAGTGGCTCTTAATGACAAAGCCCAGATGGAATCTAGGCAGTTTCAGGTTTTCGGGAATGACCGACTACTCTCCATCATTCAAACGTTCAGCCTCATTCACTCTTTTTCTTGTCAGATATTTATCAGATGTGTACTATAACTAGACTAAAAAAGTCGAAAGGCATTGAAATGATCTGATCCATGCTGAGGATTTCATTTTTCCTCCCCATTACGCACACACTGCAAACTATAGTTTGCGATCTAGGCCTCCCCGTCAGGAGGAGCCCGCAGGGCCGATAGTCACCTTTGCTGAAGTAAGCAGACGGTTGTGGATCCCAGCTGAAAGCACGCAGGCTGCAACTGATACTTGCCTTTCCTTTTGGCACAGAGGAGACGCACCCCGTAGTACGCTGGCGGCTTCAACGCGAAGCCTCAACACCCAGGTGACAGCAGTTCCTACGCATACGATTGAACATAATCTTTAAGCTAAAGGTATGAAAACATTTTCAGAATTGTGCAGGTGGGGGAAGAGGTGACATTTACTCTGGGTGCAGAAAATTCTAACGTCTATGTATCAACTGGGAACCTCGCGTAGGAGGTGCTTCGAGAGGAGAGTAAATTTGAAAAATAGAAAATTTTGCAAAGGCAGCATTTAAGCGATCTGCTTTTAACAGACAACTTGAAATTCTTACTCAATGACAGAAATGAAGATGTAACAATAGGAAAACATGGAAAAAGTCTAATTTTTTTAAAAAAGAAAAATTTAAGTTTTAAAATCTTTTTACGCTTCAGTGGTATTAGGCTGGTGAAGACAAGAAAAAGGAACATGATAATAGAATTGTAATAAGGAAGCTGAACAAGTCAAGTAACATTAAAAGGGCCCTGGGATAAAGTGATGATCGGGGTCAACATTTGCTGAGACGTTTCGTGTCTGCAGTTTGTGTTTAAGCGAAGAGAATAGGACATCTGTTAGGGGACAAAATAGCCTGGAGACGTCACCTAAACTTGAGCGACTTCGCATCATCCAGGCCATTAATGGGTCAGTTTCATAGAATCCACGCTGGGCTTCCTGTCTCGGAATAGCGTTTCTGTTGAAGGTACAAGTTGATCACCGAAGATGGCAGCTGGGGCTCAGTAAGAGCGGCTGGGGAGTGGGGGGAGCAGGACAAGGTTCTGTTCTGGGAGAAACTTAATGAGGACAAAAGAATCAGGAGGTATGGGGCGACTGGGTGGCACAGCGGTTAAGCATCTGCCTTCAGCTCAGGGTGTGATCCCAGCATTATGGGATCAAGCCCCACATCAGGCTCCTCCACTATGAGCCTGCTTCTTCCTCTCCCACTCCCCCTGCTGTGTTCCCTCTCTTGCTGGCTGTCTCTATCTCTGTTGAATAAATAAATAAAATCTTAAAAAAAAAAAAAAGAATCAGGAGGTATAAACTTCTCGTGTATTTCTGCATTTCCTTTCTGCCGTGCGTGGGCTTGTTTTGTTATCTCTTGTAGGACCCTCATCACGAGAAGTATGGCAAATCCTAAGTCACTGTCGGTACTGTCACTTATCTTGGCCTCCTGGATCATTTTTACAGTCTTTCAAAACTCCACAAAGGTAGGAATCACTTGCTTTCTGTGTCTTACAGAGGTATATTTTTACTTCGTACTGCACCTGTTCTAGGAAAGACTTAATAGATCGTAGTAGGGGAATTTCAACAGCTTACACAACTTTGAAGAACCAACCTTTTTGGGGGCACCTGGGGGGCTCAGTCGGTTGAGCGTCCGACTCTTGATCTTGACTCAGGTCTTGATCTCTGGGTGGTGAGTTTGGACCCCGTGTTGGGCTCCATGCTGGGTGTGGAGCCTACTTAATAAAAAAATAATTAAAAAGCCAGCATATTTGATAGCTATTATGCAGCATGGGAGAGGATGATATTGTGTGTGTGTACGTGTGTGCGCGCACACCCTCTTCCTTTGTCACTTACAAATGCCCCTGCAACAACTTTCTCCCAATGTGTAGCTTGTTTTTTCACCTTATTTAAGGGAATTTCTGAACAACACATTTTCATATCTATGTAGTAAAATTTATATGCCTTTTTAAACAGATTATTTATCTAAATATTCTACTTAAACTTTTAAAGGTTGCTTTAGACCTATAACCCTGCAACAGATCTGAATTCTTTTCTTTGCTGATTTTTATTTCCATGTGGATAATCACCTTTTCAGCTCTTATTTTGTGGTTGTTTCTATGCCAATTCATCGTGTCATTTTTGTCATGTATCAAAATTTCTGATGAGTACAGGTCCCTTTCCATTCTCTTTGTTCTGTTCCTTGACCTATGTATCTTCCCTATATCAATACCACATTGTTATAATTAATATCATCATCATCATCATCATAATTAGTTTCATAGTCATGAAAGCTTCTAGGTCAAGTTACCGCTGCTTAATCTACTTCACAACGTTCCTGGCCAGGCTTGGCCCTTTACTCTTTTATTATTATATGTTTTAGAGTCAGTCTGTCAGATTTGATGGAAAAACCTTACTTAAATTTTACGTCTGTTACATTAACCATGCAGATCAAATTGGGAAAACTGACATGTTTATAATATTTCTCTTTAGCAACGTGTAACCTCTGTCCACTTATGAGGCTTGCTCAGCAGGGAGCCTGCTTCTCCCTCTGCCTCTGCCTGCGCTCCCTCTGCTTGTGCTTGCACGCTCGCTCGCTCGCTCGCTCTGACAAATACATAAAATTAAAAAAAAAAAGTGTTACCACATGGGACCAATAATTCTATTTCTGAGTTCTTAACAAATAACTTGGACTGCAAAAATTTATGCCAAAAGGTGTTCTTTACTGAAGTGTAAGTAAAAGTTGAATGCAATAAGGGTCCAAGAAGATGGGTATATGTAAACTATGAAGCTGTATCCATAGGCTGGAATGCTATGTGAGCCGGTGACATAAGGTGGAGTTTTTAACAACACTGTGTTTTGGTTTTGGTTTTGTTTTTGGGGGGGATTTTATGAATTTATTTTTTTATTATTATTTTTTATTTAATAATATTTTTTATTATATTATGTTAGTCACCATACAGTACATCCCTAGTTTTTGATGTAAAGTTCCATGATTCATTACTTGCGTATAACAACCTTTTTTTAAAATATCAAAATTCATTGGTAATATTCAATTTGTTCACAATCACGTGAAAATGGCATACGGAGAATGAAAGAAAAGTCGCCAAAATGTCAACAGTAATTATCAATGGTTGGCATAATTGTCACTGATTTTTGTTTCCTATACAGTTTGGCATTCTCCCGTTTTTAATAATCAGTGTTATTTTATGATTAGAAAATAAATATTTTTATAAACCTATGTTTATTATCTCCTATTATCTCCTGAGTTAACTAAAACAATCTGAAAAATGCTAATAAATACCATAATGTTTAAGCAACATATAAAATATCAAATAGAAAAAATAATCATATTTTACATAAAAGCCCCATGTGTCTTAAACATTTTCTTAAGAATTTAATGACTGAATTCTAGTTTTAAGATTAAAAAATAATAGAACAATAAACATTTGTTGTGTGCTGTGCAGTTAAAAAACATTTTTCCATGTCTTCACAGCTGCCCAGCAAAGGTGTATTTTATCATCACCCCTTTAGGGAAGAAGATCCTAGAACCCAAAATATATTAGCCAGTAAAAATGTGGGGTTCCACCACCAAATTTAAGGAAAATTATTTTGTCCATGAAACATATATGATAATAAAACCTCAATAGCATTTTATTTTAGTTTTTATGTCTCCCATTATTCTATAAAAGATCAAAGTTGGCTAACCTACCAAAAATTATATTACATAAAAACATTTTCTATATTCTTTACTGTATTCATTATCATTTCAGATACGGACTGCACTTAAGTTGCCCATCTCCCTCCATCACTGGAACTTTATCGCGAAGTCCTCAAGTCCTAAGTTACCACTGCATCCAGTAGTTTCATCAGTAGAGACGGAGATAAGAATAAAGAGAATCATAGAGAAACTAGACCAGCTGATCCCACCCAGACCTTTCACCCACATAAGCACCACCACCAGTGCCGCACACAGCACAGCCACCATCCTCCACCCTCGAGACACCTACTGCAGGGGGGATCAGCTAGACATCCTGCTGGAGGCAAGGGACCACTTTGGACACAGGAAGGAATATGGTGGGGATTTCCTGAGGGCCAGGATGTCCTCCCCAGCGCTGAAGGCAGGTGCTTCCGGAAAGGTGACAGACTTCAACAACGGTACCTACCTTGTCAGTTTCACCCTCTTCTGGGAGGGCTGGGTCTCTCTGTCTATTCGGCTCATCCACCCCAGTGAGGGGGTGTCGGCTCTCTGGAGGGCAAGGAACCAAGGCTATGACAGGGTGATCTTCACAGGCCAGTTTGCCAGTGGCAGCTCCCATGTGGATACGGATTGTGCCCTGGTTTTGAACTCCAGCACTGAGCTGTGTGAGTACCTGGACGCTCAGGACCAAGAAGCCTTCTACTGTGTGAGACCTCAGCACCTGCCCTGTGCTGCACTCACTCACATGCATTCCAGGAGCACGGCTGTTTCGTATCTGAGCAGACAAGAGTGGAGGCTCTTTGAAAGGTAAGTAATTATTTCTGCAGACTCCCTGGGAAAATATGGTGATAATTTAGCCTCCATGTTGATCCCAAGGAAAGTGCTATGAGTAAATCAATTTTGAGACTCTATGGAGAGCCATTATAGAAAAAAACCTGTGCATTCATTTGGGGACAGTGTTTATGTTCCAGCAGTCCCATCTTTTTGGATATTTATCATTGAAATAAAAAAATATATAAACAGAATAAAAATTAAAAGGGAACGAGAAACATACATGTAAGTGTGTGCTCAGATATATTCTTACTGCACCTCAGTAAATTACCTTGCACACCTTCTGGGTATCTGTACCCCCTGGACTAATAAGCAAAGGAAGGGAAATTTAATCCATGGCCTGGCCCTGTGGGTATGGTAGCCAATTATTAGCTCTAAGAAATAACTGAAGCAATAAGTAATGTGGCTTCTTGTGTTTCCTGATCTTTGGGGTCACCTGCAGATTAATTTCTGTATCTGTCTCTTTAAGGTCGAATGTGGGTGTAGAGATTATGGAAAACAATGCCATTAATGTCTCCAAATGCAACGGTAAGTTCTCCCTGTGATGATGGGTGGTGCTTAGCAGTAAACTCATTTAAAGGGTTTCTTTC
Source organism: Ursus maritimus (assembly GCF_017311325.1). Lineage (NCBI taxonomy): Eukaryota > Metazoa > Chordata > Mammalia > Carnivora > Ursidae > Ursus > Ursus maritimus. The sequence goes on from NW_024424008.1 coordinate 52,647,961, forward strand.
TTCTGGTGGACTTCTTCACTGCTCTTAGTCTTATTGGTACTCTGCACATCAGGCTTCTCAGTGGTGAGCCAAGATATCAGTTACCCAAGTGAATGAATGATTGGAATCACTAGGCTATCATAAACCCGTTTTAGTAACTAACTTATCATTAATCTATTTACCAGGCAACAGATTACCTGCTCATCCAACACAATAACCTTCAAACGCCAAAACTCTCTATTTACACCTAGGTGTTTCCCTCCCCACATCATCATCATCATCATCATCATCATCATCATCATCATCCCCTTCCCACATCACTATAAGCCCAAAACTCACCATCTAGAGGTTTCCAACCTGCCATCAAGAGTCTCTTATGTTGAGATACGTTTCTTCTATACTCAATTTGTTAAGAGTTCTTACAAATGTGTATTGAATTTTGTCATATTCATCCTCTGCGTCTATTAAGCTGATCATATGATTGTATCCTAGTTTGGTAATATGGTGTGTCACGTTGATTTGGTTCAGGTACTGAACCATCCTTGCATTCCTGGAATAAATCTCACTCAATTGTGGTGTGTGCTCTTTTTAATGTATTGTTGAATTTGGTTTGTTAATATTTTGTTAAGGTTTTTTTCCTCTAAGTTCATCATGGATATTGGCCTGTAATTTTGTGCATGTGATGTCTTTGCCTAGTTTTGGTATCATGGTAGTGCTGGCCTCATAAAATGAGTTTGGAAGCATTCCTTTATAAGTTTTTGGAATAATTTGAGAAAACTAGGTATTAACTTTTCTTTAGGTATTTATTAGAATTCACCTGTGAAGCTGTGGTCCTGGACTCTTGCTTTTTGAAAGTTTTGAATTACTGATTCAATTCATTCCTTGTATTTGGTCTATTCAGATTTTCTATTTCTCTATGATTCAGAGTTGGAAAGGTGTTCATTTCTTCTAGGTTTTCCAAATTTTGGGCATGTAATTGTTCATATAATCTCTTATGATATTTTATATATGTAGTATCATTTGTAAGTTCTCTGTTTTCATTTCTTTTTTTTTTTTAGGATTATATTTATTTTGAGAGCAAGAGAGAGCTAATGAATGGGGGAGGGACAGATGGAGAGAGAGAAGCAGGCTCCCCATAGAGCAGGGAGCCCGATGCAGGGCTCAATCCCAGGACCCCAGGATCATGACCTGAGCCTAATGAGCCATCCAGGTGCCCCTCCTTTTTCATTTCTGATTTTATTTGTGTTGTCTTTTTCTTGTTGACGAATCTGGCTACAGGTTTTTTTATTTTGTTTACCTTTTCAAAAAACCAGTGGGTTTAGTTCATTGATCTTTTCTATTTTTTTTTTCAGTCTCTGTTTCATATATTTCCACTCTGCTCTTTAGTAAGTCTTCTCTACTAACTTTAGACTTTGTTCTTTTTCTCTAGTTTCTTTAGGTATAAAATTGGACTTTTTTTGGAATTTTCTTGTTTATTTTTTGCTATATTACTACAAGCTTTCTCTTAGAACTGTTTTTGCCATGTCCCATTTATTTGGGGGAGTTGTGGTTCCATTTTCATTTGTCTCAAGGTATTTTTTTATTTCCTCTTTGATTTCTTTTTAACCCATTAGTCGTTTAGTAACATTCTGTTTAGTCTCCACGTGTTCATGGCTTTTCCAGTTCTTCTTGTAATCGATTCCTAGTTTCATACCATTGTGATTGGAAAAGATGCTTGATAAGATTTCATCTTCTTGAATTTAATGAGACTTGTTTTGTGGCCTAACATGTGATCTATCCTGGAGAATGTTCCCTATGCGCTTAAAAAAAATGCGTATTCTGAAGTTTTTGAATTAAATGTTCTATAGGTATCTGTTAAGTCTATTTGATCCAATGTGTCATTTAAAGCCAATGTTTCCTTATTGATTTTCTGTCTGGATGATGTACCCATTGATGGAAGTGTGGAGTATTTAAGTCTCCTACTATTATTACTGTCAATTTCCTCCTGGGTCTGTTAATGTTTGCTTTATGTATTTAGGTGTTCCTATGTTGGGTTGCATAAATACTACAAACATTGTTTCCCCGATTGGATTTACCCCTTTATCATTATGTGATGCCTTTCTTTGTCTTTTGTCAGGAAATAACAGATGTTGGCGAGGCTGTGGGGAAAGGGGAACTCTTTTGCACTCTTGGCAGGAATGCAAAGTAGTGTAGCCACTCTGGAAAACCGTATGGAGGCTCAAAGAGTTAAAAATAGAGCCACCCTACAACCCAGTAATTGTACCACTAGGTATTTATCCAAAGGATAAAAAATGCTGCTTTGAAGGGGCACATGCATCACAATGTTTACAGCAGCACTGTCAACAATAGCCAGATTATGGAAAGATCCCCAATGTCCATCAATTGATGAATGGATAAAGAAGATGTGGTGTATATATATGATGGAATATTAGTGATCAAAAGGAATGAAATCTTGCCATTTGCAACAATGTGGATTGAACTAGAGGGTATTATGCTAAACAAAATAAGTCAGTCAGGGAAAGACAAATGTCATAGGATTTCACTCATGTAGAATTTAAGAAACAAAGCAGACAAACATAGGGGAAGGGAAGGAAAAATAAGATAAAAACAGAGAGGGAGGCCAAACCATAACAGACTCTTAACTAAAGAGAACAAACTGAGGGTTGCTGGAGGGGGAGGTGTGTCGGGCGGTATGGACTAAATGGGTGATGGGCCTTAAGGAGGGCACTTGTTGGGTGAGGACTGGGGGTTATGCGTCAGTGATGAATCACTAAATTCTCCTAAACCCCCCCCCCACCGGAGAATTAGCATTTGTGCCATTCAGCTTGGGTGATTTCCACTATTCTGTCTTCCAGATTGCTATTCCATTCTTCTGTTTCATCTAATCCACCGTTGATTTACTCTAGTTTACTTTCCATTTCAGTTTGTATTCTTCAGCTCTGATTCATTTTTACACTTTCTAACTCTTTGTTGAAGTTACCAAATTGCCCATTGTGGTCAGCATCTTTATGACCATTACTTTGAACTCTCTATCAGGTAAATTACTTGTCTCTGTTCCGTTAGGGTTTTTCCTGGGGTTTTATTTTGCTTTTTCATTTGGAACATAATTCCGTGTTCCTGTTTTGCTTGACTTTTGGGTTTTTTTTTTTTTTTCTATGAATTAAGCAGAATAGTTACCGCTCTCAGTCTTAAAAGAGTGACCTTGATTAGGAGTAGCCCATGTGTAAACTGTGTGCCTGGTGGTTTTGGTGGGATGACTGGGGCTGGAAAAGGCATGGGTCCTGGGGCTTCCAGGGTATACTCTGCTGGGGCCACCCTGATGAGATAGCTGGGCCTGGAGTGGGCATGGGCCAGGGGATCCTGCTATGTCCAGCCTTGTGAGATGGCTGAGTGTGGAGTGGGTGCATGCCAGAGAGTTCCCAGTGCACACCATCCCAGGGCTGCCTGGCACCACACTTTGGCAGGATGGCTGGGTCAGGCATGGCCTGGGGGAATCCTGTGGCATGCCACTCTGGGGCCCCCTGGCAGGACAGATGGAGCTGGGGAGGGCACAAACTGGGGGGTGAAGAGGTGGTTGGGATGGGGTGGTGCCTTTGGGGGAAGCTGGAGCTGATGTGAACTAGAGGTCTAGGGGTCTAGGACTTGCTAGGGCAGCCCTAGTAAGCTGGCTAGAGAGCCTGGACCCTGCTCCCATACATGCTATTACAGTGGAAGGGGAATGCGCAAAAAAAAAAAAAAAAAAAAAAAGGCACTTATCGGCATCTCCAACCCCAGAAAGAGTTTCAGTAGTTCCCCTACTTGTTTGGCAGATGACTCAGCGTGAGTAAACAGATTTCCTTCACTTATAGACTAGTTGCCTTTTAAATAGCTCTTTCTTGGTGTGCCCCAGGACAAGCAAGTCTGTGCATGGGCCTCTCCATGATATCTCCCCCTAATGCAGGTTGCTGCACTGGGGATGGGGCTCCTATGGTTCCCATGCCTCCATTTTTTTTTTTTTTTTTTTTTTTTGCCTTCCTCTGTGCAGTCCCTCTGTCACTTGTGAAGCAGCTGTGCAGTCAGCCCTCAGTTCTTCCAGGAGACCTGCTATGTATGTAGGTAGATTCAGCGTGTCCATGGGAGCAGGTGAGTTCAGAGTCTTCCTATGCTGCCATCCTGGACCTGCTATTCAAAGAATTTACAGTTTGATGATGTCATTTAAGACACTATGACAAAGTGTGACAAACTTGGGGGTAAAATGGGTTACAATGATAAAATAACTGAGTTTTTATTACTAAGCAAGAATTGATAACTTTACTTTCATAGGAAGCTAAACGAATATTTATATTTTACCCAGAGGGTTCTTTTTTGGGGGGGCAAGGGGGAGAAAACATGTCTTCTATAGTAAATATTAATGGGCACCATTTAGAAAATTCATATCGGAGAAAATTTTTACTAAAAATAACTATTATATTAAGAGGAGGATGCTTTAATAGGGTTTTTCACCTCCCTCATGACCTATTAAGAGGACACTTAGAAAAGATACTAGGTTCTTAATAAATACTGATGAATATGTGATATTTTAGATCTTGCTGATTTTTTGGCAGGAAAAAACGTTCCAATGAAAAAGAAATGCAAGTTTGGAATGGCATCCACAATCCCTGGTGGACATGTCTGGAAGGAGACATGGAATCCTGTCTCCTGTAGTTTGGCTCCAATCAAAATGAAAGAATGTCTAAGAGGAAAATTCATATATCTAATGGGAGATTCCACGATCCGCCAATGGATGGAATATTTCAAAAACAATATCAGCAGTATGTTTCAGTCTAAGCTATTTTTCATATCCCTTTTAGAAGTTTACTTTTTATTTCAAGGAAGCAATAGGAAACGCCTCTTCTTCATATTTCTTAATCACAGCACACCAAAACTTTTCCAGACATCATTGCCTTTCCTTTAAAAGAATACATTCATCTGACTGGAAGGGAGCATGTATAGAAAAAGTTTATGACATCCCTATCCCAATGCATATCTCAGTATGTAGCCGGCATGCTCAGAAAATTGTTGACAGAGCTGAAAATAATGGAAGATTTTATATTGTCCATTCTCTACAGTTGGCATAAGGACTAAGGGTGTGGATTCTAGACCCAGATGCCCCAGGAGCAGAATCTGGCTTCTCCATGTCCTATCTGGGTAATCTCGGGCAAGTTACATAACTCTTGTCCCTCTAAGTTTCTTCATCTGTAAAATGGAGATGAAAATAGTGCCCACCTGGTAAAATGAAGTCATATATATGATGACTTTAGAATTGTTTGTTACATAGGTCAGTCCTCGTTGGTGTAAGCTATTGTCCTATTATCATTACATGAAAAGAGAGATTCCAGGAGCAAGGTGATGACTTTGCATCAGTTAGAAGTAATACTTAAAAGCGGGGGCTGTGTTGTCTCATGTACACAGACTGTGCACTTAGAGGCGATGGCCTTTGGCATGTTACTTATTTTCTGTGCCTCATCTTCCTCATCCGACTACAAATAATATTATCTGGTGGTGGTTATGAAGACAATGAGATAACGGTTATAAAATACTTAACACATTTCAAGACACATAGTGCCCAGTGAACAAGAGCTCCTGCATCTGTGTCCCATGTCCGAGCTGGGGCTGGAATCCCGTGGCTAGAATCCTAGCCCAGTTGCTCTATTTACTAAACCAAGGATGCAGCAATAGTAGTTCAGAATTCACTAGTAGATCTTAGCACTCTTACCTGGCAAACTGTGACTGCCTGCCTACTGGGTCCAGGGTCCTGGCTGTCATCCCTGGGGACAGTGTGCCTTCTGTGGCTCCATTATGGCCCTTCTGACATGATGCCACTCTTGTGATCTCAACCTTAGAAGGTCAGCTGATCCTCCCAATAAAAAGAGAAAAGCAGTAGGGAACTTGGCTCCAAGCAATAGGTGGAATCCCCAACAAAGGGGGGAGAGTTGTAGATTGTGACCTCTGAACTCCTCCGGACCTCAGTTTCCCCATCTATAAAATTCAGGGGTTTGGTGGCAATCTCTAACATCACGTTCTGTAACAGAGAGTCTCCCAGGTTATAGAAAGTGCGGAATTTAATGAGTTACCTCCCTCTTCGTCTAACCCTTTTAACTTGTAGCAAAATGTCTGTCGCACATTTTGTTAAAAGTTAAATTTTATAGCCTGCTTTGGAAAAGGAAATTGAAGTAAATTAGAAGCAGAGTGAAGACAATGATACTGCCATGTTCCTTCAGCTAATGCTCCAGTGTCTTTATTTCCAAACGCCCGTGGGTGAAAACTTTAAATGTAGCCCTTTACTTCAAAGATGGCCCTTGTTACAAAGCATTAATGATCCTTTTCTACATATTTTCTTCAGAAGTTCTAACTACAAAGCAGCTGGCCCCGATAGTCTGATAAAGGCCTAATTTATAGGATGAAAAATGGAAGGACTTCATTTTATTCTATTCGTATTATACTCATTTTTTCGTGGGTTCTCGGATTGGGTAGACGGTTTTCACAGGAATTGGGAGGAATTGAAGTGCGGATTCTGTCACTAGCTGTGTAGTCCTGAGCAGGTCATCTCATCTCTTGATTCTCCACAACATGACGTGGGGGGGGGGAGGGGCATGATTTGAGGTGAATGAATACATCTAGATAAATGCTTTGTCAACTATGAAGTCCTTCACAGATAAATAGTAGTACCGTCAGAGATGAGATGCTCAGGAACATTCTAAGCATATGTAAAGGAAACACAAAAGTATAGAATATAATTCCAGGGACGCCTGGTGGTTCAACTGGTTAAGCATCTGCCTTCGGCTTAGGTCATGATCCCGGGGTTCTGGGATCGAGTCCCGCATTGGGCTACCTGCTCGGTGGGGAGCCTGCTTCTCCCTCTCCCGCTCCCCCTGCTTGTAGATGCTCAGGAACATTCTAAGCATATGTAAAGGAAACACAAAAGTATAGAATATAATTCCAGGGACGCCTGGTGGTTCAACTGGTTAAGCATCTGCCTTCGGCTTAGGTCATGATCCCGGGGTTCTGGGATCGAGTCCCGCATTGGGCTACCTGCTCGGTGGGGAGCCTGCTTCTCCCTCTCCCGCTCCCCCTGCTTGTGCTCGCTCGCTATATACACACACACTCTAAGACTGGAATTATATATAATTCCAGTCTGAGACTTAGAGTATTTGGAGAAATAGATTTACTTGGTTGTTTTTTTTTTTTTACTGTAAAGACATCAATTAGTACTTTATCCTCAAGCTTAATCCACAGCTCACAAGATGTACAAAAATAATGCCTAGAAATCGAACTCTATCCTGCTCCAGTGAAGTTACTTGAGTGCTTACCATCCCATCACTTTGCTTCTATGTGAGTCTACAAGGGAACGTGTATGACTTCTTATCTGTGTAACACATTGGAGTGTTCAAAGAATTTTCAAAACTGTTCTTTCATTTAAACCTACAATCAGTCATGATTAACTTTTCTGATTATAACCACCAAAGCTTTTCTTCTGTCTTTATGATCTTTATAACTTTATACTTGTTTCATTTTGGGGTTGTCTACTTGTCATCAGCACTGAAGTCAGTGGATCTGCATGAATCTGGAAAACTTCAACACCAGCTTGCTGTGGACGTGGACGAGAATATCCACATCCAGTGGCAGAAGCATGGTTACCCTTTGATTGGATCATTGACCTATTCAGTGAAAGAAATTGAGTACATCGCCCGCGTCATTGACAGAACTGGAGGAGGAAAAAACACGGTCATTGTTATTTCTCTGGGCCAGCATTTCAGACCCTTCCCCATTGGTGTTTTCATCCGAAGGACCCTCAATGTTCACAAAGCTATTCAGCGTCTTCTTCTGAGAAGCCCAGATACTATGGTTATTATCAAGGCAGAAAACATCAGGGAGCTGCACAGTGATGTGGAAAGATTCAGTGACTTTCATGGCTATGTCCAGTATCTTGCCATTAAGGACATTTTTCAGGATCTCAATGTGGGCCTCATTGATGCCTGGGATCTAACAATTGCATATGGCACAAATAATGTCCACCCATCTCAATCTGTAGTCAGAAATCAAGTTAGTATATTGTTAAACTATATTTGCTAGATAACACCTCTGAAATCCATTCACTTAATTAAAAACATTTATAAAGTGTTCGCTATCATGCCAGTTCCTGCATTGGGCTCTGACCAGTTAGCACGAGATCATCTGCACTACGGCTAATCCATAAACCACCGATTCAAATAAATTATTTCTAATTGGGCCCCCACTTAAGAATAAAGATTAAAAATGCCCATGAAAAGGACCTATATTTCTTGATCAGTCCTGCTACTCTCCACAAATGGGAAGTCAAGACCCCTAATGGTTAAAAGTTGTCTCTGATTCATGGAAATCCAGTGCAATAAATTTATTGTAAAATATTTGGAGAAAGGAGTCCCATTTTCTTGTTTCTGCTGCTAAAGACAAGCTCAAGACGATCTCCACGTGGCAAGAGAAGTCCTGTAAGGCAGTTCTCCATGTCTGCAGTCCCAGAGGAGCAACAGAATTCTAAGCAAGGCCCCTGGATACTGGAAACCTCTGACTTTTCTCTCCCTATAAGAACTCCCACTGCTAGGACCTGATCTGATTTGATAGAATTTATCCTCCGGGAATACAGAACCACGCAGGTAAAAGCACAGCTCCCTAAAATTCAAGAAGCTGAGCTTCGGACCTTTTGTTGACAGTAATTCCACGACTTTGGATAAAGCACTTCAGCTCTCTGGGCCTATTTCCCAAATTAAGGAGTCAGTGTAAGGCTTGTGATTTTTTTCAAACCTTGCTCTGTGAAGATCCGGGTGCCCTAAGGGGTACTTCAGGTAGTGCCTGGAGGGGCAGGACTTAGAACAGGTGCCTGGTGGGCAGGGTGCGAGTTCTGCCACATCATTTCAGCCAGGCCATCAGCCAGGTGAACCTATAGGTGTGTTGGACTTGTGGGAGGGCTTTTGATTTGAAGAAAGCTCCACTGCTTACAACATGTCGGAAGACCGTGATGTAATCAACCACATTGGTTTCTGTAATGTACACGTGTAGGTTAGCATTTCAACCTCTTTCTCTCGCATTTTAACAGACCTTCCCAAAACTTACCAAACAAGAACGATTGATAGAATTCCAGTTGAAAGGGGCAGTGTAATTATAAAACAATTTGGCATCCTATTCTTCCTTAGTTTTTCACTCTAAACCACGCCCCAGATACCCCTGGGCCTCTGACCTACTCTTGCTGCTTCTAGGAAAGAACAATTATAATGGAAACATAATCTATTTATCCAGTTTCCTCTGGGTAAGGGAATAATAAATTTTCTACTTATTTGCCCGTGAACCATGGTTCACGATTCAGTGCCCAGAAAACATTCCCGTGGTCAAAAAATATTATCATGTGCCAGGAACTGTTCTAGTCTTTACAAGATAAAGTGGACAAAAAGGCACATGAATTCTCTGCCATCAAAGAATTTACACTGTGATAAAAAGATAAAGATATAAATTAATTGCAACTTGCTAAAGTAGTATCAACAAAGTATATGACGTAATAGAATGGACAGTGGTGACATGCTGGTGACGGAGGCGACAAGCTATAGTAGAGAAGTCCTCTCAGAGAGGAAGGCATTTCAAGTGAGATCGAACTAGTGGAAAGGAGGCATCCATGAGAGAAAGCAGGGACAGAGAAAATGACCGTTGTAAAACCCCTGAGATATGATGGAGCTTGGGATGTTTAAGGACCAGGAGATCATTATGCCTGGAGTATTGTCAACACAGAAAACATGGAGGGAGAAGTTAGAGAGAAAGGTGGGGGCCAGATCACGTATGACCTGAATAGCCTACGGCAAGGAGCTTGACTTTTATTCTAATTACAATGGGAAGGCATTTGAGGGAGGAGAAAATAGAAGGAGCGGGGAGAATAGGAGGAGAATGCCAGGGAGGGAGGGACTGGTTTCCTGAACCCAGGCATCACGGAAGACTCTAGCAGTTGCTAAGGTCAGAATGAACAAGAGTTGGGAAACCATGGGAACCCAGCACAGCACGTGCTGTTCTGTTAATGAAGTGACTTCCCATGACCACTCTTCAACTGGGGTGAGATGGATAAAGGGGCATTGGAGGTCTTGCTAAAGGGGCAGATTTTTTAAAGAGACACACAGAGAGCTATAATTTTAGAAGAGAGACTAAAAATTAGAATGTGACCTAGAGTTTATAAGAAGAGAAAGAGAAATATGTGCGTAATGTAATATATAAATCGTATAAAGTGTAGGCTCAGATGGCAGAACACATTCGGAGTAGCTCTCAGAGGCGCAAACCTCTGCTTCTTCCAACAACCCAATCCTCATAAACACAGACGTAACTGTCCCTGTGTCTCCTTGACATTTAGTATGGTCGTTTCCCGTCTGAGACGACTGCCAAGTGTGTGCACAGCAAATGCAAGTTGGTCTTCTAACAGGAGGGAAAGGTGAGAACGTCTGGCACTCAGCCCTTTGGGCAGGATGGATTCTTACAGGTGGATCGATACTCCTAGAAGAAACAAAGAGGTAAATATTTCCAAGGAGAACCATTATCAAGCGGCAAGGATGTTATGAAATATACTGAGAAGAAACTAAGAAGTTGAGTGTGTTTTAATTACATATGTGAGGATCCTGCTAAGGAGACTGTTTGAAAAACCGGTATGTTCTAAGTACCAGGTGCTGCTGAATTCCTGTAGTTGTACTCTCGTCGTTGTATCACTCGAGTTCCAATTAGAAGGTAGAAACTGCACTGTGAACCAAACCAAGGAGGACTCATGGAATTATTAAATGCTTGATAAAGGAGTGATTGCCGTATATAAGGAAACCATATGGTACCCTTAGGGTAGAGGGAGGGGATCCAAGGAAGGAGCAACGTGGAAGGGGCCCTCCCAAGGCAGAAGGTCAGACCTTGCTGGTGGAAGCAGCAGGGGCTGATGGCTGGCCCAGGCCATAGCTGGCGTGCAGTCTGGGCAGGGGAGAAACAGCCGCTGTGGTGTGAGCAGGGCTCAGGTGATTGGCAGGCGGGCGCACAGGCATGCAGGGCAGGCGGGGACCTGGGAAGCAGGCAAACTCTGCGGGAGACCTGCCGAGGGAATGGGTTCCCATGCAAGCAGGAGGCCTTCATAGCAGGAAGATCTGTGGTGTCCTTTTCTGTGTAGCAAAGGCCAGGGAAGATTATCACTAGTCCGGGACGGGGCTGCAAGGTCACCAAACGATGGACAGGTTCTGGGAACAAGACGGGAGGAGCTCCACGAGACAGCCCATACCCACACCACCAGCCCGCTGCAGAGCCCCTGGAAATAGCAGCACAGCTCCTTCCTCCTGTAATGTCTCTCCAGTGCCCTCTACTGAGCAAGTTTAACAACGAGCAGGAGAGATGCTGGAGGCGATTCGGTCGGTTATTGCAGAGTATATTGGAGGGTGAGTTTGGAGCTGAGGGACAGTAAGTTGATAACCGTTATAGTCATCAGCCTACTCCTTTTTACTGGGTCATTTCCTTAGGAAACAAGACCATGCTCTAATAATACTCTATATCTTTTAAAAAGTGCACAAAATTTTTAAAACATATATATAAAAAACCCTTTCTATAGATCCCTGATATTACATTTCTCTTGAGTTACCGTCACACATCTCCCCTTTGAACAAAACTTTCTTGAAAATGTGGTTCTATATTCACTGTCCTTACTGCCTCCTATTCTCTGTCATAACACGTTCCACGTTGGCTTATGTTCTCCGCCACTCCTGTTAAGGTCACCTTTGTGTTGTCAAATATAATGGCCACTTGTCTGTGTTCATGCATCTCAGCCTCTCGGTGGCATTTAAGTTGAATTCACCTTCTTCATTCAGACGCTCACTTTCCTTTGTGTGACATGACTCGTTCAGCGTTTTCCTCTTGCTGCCTAGAGACTACTTCTCCCTCTCCTTTGGCCATTCCCCCTCTGCTACTTGGCCTCTAAATTTGGAATAGCCTGGGGTTCGATCCTACTCACCTGCTTTGCTCTGTAGTCTCATTCTGGGTGATATTTACCCTCTGGTTTAAATACCGCCTATGGTTTTAGCGACTTCTAAATATTTGTCTCCAACTCCAATCTCTCTATTGCATTGAGGAATTGAATATCCAATTGCCTACTTAACGCTCTATTTTCCTGTCTAGGGGGTATCTCAAACTCACCGTGATGAAAGTAGAATTCTTGATTTATATACCAAAACACACTTGTCCCTAGTAGTCTCCAGTTCAAGAACTGTTAGCAAGACCCATACAGTAGTCAGGAGCTATCCTTTATTCACCCATTTCTCTCCTCTCCAAGTCCTGCCATATTTCGTTATATGTAGACAGTCTGTCCCTTTACTTTCATTCCTACCGTCCTGGTTCCGGCTCTCCCACCTCTCTCCTGGAGGTAGGCAACACCTGGTCTTTCTGCATATAATCCTGAAACCTCTGTAAGGCATTCTCTACACAACAGCCAGACTAATCTTTTGAAACTGCAAATCGGATTATTTCACACCCTTAGATAAAATCTTTCAGTGGATTCTAAATCCAGCCTCAGGGCAAGTGTCTCCTAAGAGATAATTCTTCCTGACCACACAATCTAGATGTAGGTCCCTCCATCTCTCTATTAGTTAATTACTTTATCATGTGCCCTCTTTATGTGACTATGTATCACTATCCAAGATGATCTCTCTTAGTTTTACGTGTGATTTTTACCTGTTCTACTTAATGCTGGATTCTAAGCTCCTTAACTGTGTGGGTCTGACGTTGCTCACTAGATGTTTTCTCCACAGCATCTAGAAAATGCCCGGAATATATTGGTTCAGTCTGTAGATGTTGAATAAAAGAAGGACTCCTCTTACCTTTGCCAGGGAGAAAGCTAGATGCAACAATGGCTAACAGACACCTATTTGGAATTACAGAGCTATTTATGTGCAGAACGGCATGGCATGTAGTAAGGACACGTTCTCTATCAGGAGAACATGTCCATGATTATTACAGAAAGACTCCAAGATTCATCAAGTCTGCGAAAGCCCATGAGATGTCTATCACAAAATATTTTCATGTCGTGACTCAGAAATGAAGAACTTAGGGACAAAGCTTGTACTTTTCATTATTACCTATTGATGACTGAAGCTTTGAAAGGGAACAGAGAGCATGGCCAGTTGTTAATAGTTGCATCTTGTGTTGCCAGGAAAGATTTGCTCTTCTGGAACATGAGCAGTGCTACTGATCCACGTGGCTCCTGGAAAGGGCTTGGCACACTTAGAAAAACAAGGAAGAATAAGATTTGGTCTCTGACCAGAAAGTATTCATAATCCAACTAAAGAGATAGACTTGCGTAGAAGTAACTTAAGAACGAACCCGGGAGTCTGCACAGTCTAAACTTCTGTATCTCATACCAAGTCAGACTCTAAACGTGTCCTTGGATGGGTTTCCCACTTCCAGAACTAGGTAAGGTTCATGTTGGCTGTATATTCCTGCCTTAAATCTATTGTCCAAGCTGTTCCTTTTTAATGGGAAGAAAACCCTTCCTAGCATTCTCTAATTAAAGAGAACTGTCCTCCTTCAAGTCCCAGATCTATACAGGCATAGTCAACCACTCCCTCTTCTGTGCACTCATGGCACTATTTTCATATGGCTGTAATGTAATATTGTATTAGAAATAATTTTATATGTGCCTGATAACATAGATAACACTGAAACCAAACTACATCTTTCACGAGGGCAGAGAATATACCTTTATCACTTGTAAACAATTCCAGACCTTCAGAGCTGAGAGACCATCCATGGATTCCCAGTTGTTTCCAAGTCTGCAGTTGCAGGCAGGCATGCCGTACATGACCGGGACTAAATAAATGAATGAGTGATTAAATAACTTAGATGACTCATGGGGATAAAGCAAACTTTCAGATAAAACTTCTCTGGAGATAAAGGGTTAATGACGGGAAATATGACTCCCTCTCTTACCTGCCATCAACTGTATTACCTCTGTATTAAACATCTGTTGTTTCTGCCCTGACCAATACTCCTCCTTCTAGTAACAGAGCCCGTCTTTTCCAGAACTGCACTTACTCTGCTTTATACCACACTAGTGGAACTGTCAACCATGTGGTTCTGCTCCTTTGGATCCTATCCAGCCATGAAAGCACTATCTCCGGTGCATAAGTGGTTGGTCCTAGCGGAGTCCATCGGGATTGCTATTTTTGGTGTTTTTTCTGTGACCTATAAATTCTGGAACTCTCATTGAGAGATCTTGAACACTGAAGACCACGTATGCCTTAAACTTCTTGGGACTACAGTGTGAAAAGGATCCAAGAAAAGCGGACAGTAGACCCTAGAGGCTTAGAGAGCTGGCTTACCTTATTTGACCCCTAGATGAGTCATTCAGTTTCCTTTCTCTTTTTCCTTTAGCTGTCATGGAAATTACTAGCATGAGTTGGAAACTACAACTGGAAGAGGCCTGGATAATGTGTTTTTGTAAGGTCAACTTGCCCCTGGAGAGTAATAAATAGAGATGGCAGATGCAGTTGTAAAAGTCATTACAAACCATAGAAAATTAGCAGAATTCAACAGTCCTAGAATCTGTGGTTGATCCAAAAAAATTTTCTGGATACTCTGATGGGAAATAGTTGAAATGATAGTATTTCTGTCTTTTGCTTTGAATCTTCTGGAAATAAGTAAGGGGGACACAAAGAGTTTGTATGGAGACTGAATGGTTTTATTTCATATATTTTTCCTGAAACAAATAGTGAAAGAAACAGATTAAAAGAACTGCCAATGCCTGCATATGTTTTTACACTTAATCCTCACAAACCCTAAGAAATTTGTTCTGCTAATATCCCACTTCATAGATGACTAAATTCTGCCTATAGATCAGTAGAAAGTTAAAAACTTGTCCAAGATTCTAAAGCCAGGCTATGAGAAACTTCCGTTTATAAATATCCAGTGATAAGAGATAGACAAGTGACTCACAGTATGAAGGAATAACAAGATGTTAACAGTAGAAAGTGGGAAGCTGATGATAAATAAGAAAAGCTATGGAATTTATTCAAAATGGTGGACTTGGCACATGCTGTAACCTTCCCTCTAAAATAAGTCCACAGAAATGTCTGGAAGGAGATTTCTAAAACTTCATTACCATGACAGAAAAGAAGAAGAATTTCCTTCAACAAAACAGAGAATGCAAGAAAATCCAAAGACTAATATCAGAAGGAATGAGATTAAACTTGAAAACACCAGTCCAAAATGAATTTGTGTCTGGACTGCCACAAAAGTTTCATATGGCAAGATCAGGAGAGAGCCCTTAGAAGACGGTAGCCTCCTAAGTGTGCAGTAGTAGTATGTCTAAAAGCCAATGTGTATACCTTAATTTAAAAGTAATTTATCGCTAATTTTCCAACGAATCATCATCACTGATCATGGATTACTGTAACAAATACGATCATGAAAAAGTGTGAAATATTGCAAGAATTACCAAAATGTGACGGAGACATAAGGTGGGCAAATGCCACTGAAAAAATGGCAGCAATAGATTGCTTTATGCAGGGTTGCTACAAACCATCCATTTGTAAAAGAAAACAAAACAAAAATGCAGTATCTGCAAAGCACAATAACATAAGGTGTGTCTCTGTAAGTAGGCCAGTCGTGAATCTCAAATTCAAAGATGCATACATAACCAAAACTTCCCAATCATTTGAAAAAGGCGAAAACCTTAAAGAAAAAGCATCAAGCACAATGGGAAGAAATTTGCATGTCAAGGAAACCTTAAGTTACATAGGACATAAAATATAATTCATCGCTGGAGTGACATGAGAAGATATTGCAGCCATTCTTAGAGTTCGCTAGATGTTTGCTAAACTAACTGTGTGCTAGAGGAAATAAAGGAAAAACTTGAAGGACACACTGAAAATCAAAATGAAAACAATACACTGGGTAAGATGAAATATTAACTCAAGAATTCCGAATACAGAATAAAAGGAAAATGAGATCAAAATTGTGAAAGGAAAGTTAGCAGGTATTAGTTCTCAGACTTAAAGGGTCATGAGCCATTAGAAGTGCCAAGCAATAGAAAAAGATCTGCATAAATTTCATAAGACCAAGGATGAAGAAAAAATTTTAAAAACTTCCAGAAGGATATTAACTTTGATATCTGATATTTCATCGGCCACATTAGATGCAAGAAGAAAATAGAACAGTGTCTTCAAAGCTAGGAGACAAATATTTTTCATCTCATAACCCTATACCACATAAGCTTAGCTATTTGTGGAGGTAAAACAAAAACCTGCTCAGTGTTATGTTGGCGCTTTGTGAAAGCACTCGGAGGAGAGGGTAACAGGGTGATGGGTACTAAGGAGGGCACGTGTGATGAGCACTGGGTGTTATACATAACTACTGAATCATGGAACACTACATCAAAAACGAATGATGTGCTATACAGTGGCTAGCTGAACATAATAAAATTAATTTTTTAATAGAAAAATTACAACAAGATGAGAAATCAATTTAGTAGATAGGAGTAGATATAAGAAATAATATTGTTGAAGAAACCAGGAACACAACAATATTGCTATAATTGTGAGCTAATATGTAATATGTAAATTTAAGCATAAAGATTAGTAGTACAGGTGGTGATGTTAGTAGTTGATAATTGCTGACCTTAAAATTAAATTTAATGCAAAATACAGTTCTAGGTTGCCTGGTGGCTCAGTCGGTGAAGCGTCTGCCTTTGGCTCAGGTCATGATCCCAGGGGCCTGGGATCAAGTCCCGCATCGGGCTCCCTGCTCAGCAGGGAGTCTGCTTCTCCCTCTCCCTCTGCTTCTCTCTCTCTTTCTTTCTGTCTCTCTGTCAAATAAATAAAATCCTTTTTAAAAGAAACACAAAACACAGTTCTAAATACTATACATGTATTCATTTAATCTTCCTAACAATTCTGTGAACTATATACCTGGAAACTGATAATATGGAGGCACAGAAAAGTTGAATAATTTGCCATTTGTCACAGAGCTAGTAGGCGGTAGAGGCAGGATGTGAACCTGTAAATAACACTGAGCTGCCAGACAATATTAACATGTGTTATGTACTGAACTGTGTCCCACCCAGATTCATATGTTGAAGTCCCAACCCCCAGTACTTCAGAATATAACCATATTTGGAAATAAGGTCTTTAAAGAGGTTATTAAGTTAAGATGAGATCCTTTGTGTAGGGCCCTAATCCAACAGAACTGCCGTCCTCCTAGGAAAAGGAAGAGACACCAGGGAGGTCCACGCACACAGGAAAGCATGTGAGGACACAGCAAGGAGGGGACCAAACTTGTCAACGTTTTGATCTTGGATTTACAGCTTCCAGAATGGTGAGAAAATTAATTTCTGTTGTTTACACCACTCAGTCTGTAGTGTTTTGTTATTGCAGCTCTGGCAAACTAATACTGATTTGAGTATAACAGCACAGCAATAGAAAAATTGTACATGCTAGTAAATTCTAGATGAATCTTTTAAAGTAGAAATTTAAGCTTACTGTTTTTTTTAATAGCAACTTATAAAGAAATATCTAATTTTAAACCAGAAAAGGCAAAAATGTAACAAAGGAAACACATTTAAAAAAAAAAAGAAAAGAAAAGAAAATAAGAAGAAAGAAACCAAGAAAGACCTGGAAATTAGGTTTACAAAGTAAGGTGGTAGAAGTCTAGTGTTAAATGGAAAAATACAAAGGAGCGGACTATTGGTACATCCAACAGCTTGGAGGGGTCTCTATGCTATAAATAAATGAAAAATCTCAAAATATCACAGATGATATAATTCCGTTTATATAACAGCTTTGAAATAATAAAATGATATAGACAGAATAGATTAGTGATTACCAGAAGTTAGGAATGGTGGGAGAGCAGGATGGCTGTGACTGCAAAGGGATAGATGGGGGCGATCTTTGTGGTGACAGAACAGTCTATATCTTGGTTGTAGTGGTAGCCACACAAATTTATATATGGGATAAAGTGATAGACTGCTATCCCCACGACTTTGACCAATGCCAAATTCCTGGTTTCACTCTTCTACTACAGTTAGGTAAATCGTAACCATCGGGGGAAAGTGGATGAAGGGCACAGAGGATCTTTCTGTACTATTGTTGCAACTTCCTGTGAATCCGAACTCTAAGTGCAGGGCACTGTTCTAAATATTGTCATGTATTAAGTTAATCCTCATCGCAACCTTATGAGCTGCATACCTGGAAGCTAATCATGGTAAGGCTCTGATAAGTTGGGTGGCGGTGGTGGTTTTTCCCATACAGTGAATAAGGGCCCTTGGTAAGCATGTGAAAAACATTTGTTCATTGAATAAATGCTATTAGACAATTACAATATTGAATAATAAGAGGAATCAAAAACAAAGTTGAAATAAATACTAGATAAAATAATATAATACAGAAGGAGATAATGGGAGCCAACTGTTTCTTTGCATAAAGGGAGCAGCAAAAGATAAAGATCAGTTTTAGGTTTTGTTAAATATGCATATTAAAATTTTTAATTCATAAACTGGATATAATATAGAATATTTTATATTCTATATAGAATGATTAAATTTCCAAAACTATAAAGGGGAGGGAAGGAGAAAAAAATGTAATCATCAAAATATAAGAAGATAAGCCACAGGGAGGATGCGGAGCAACAGGAACTTTCATTCACCGCTGGTCAGAATGCGGGATGGTACAGCCACTTTGGAAAACAGTTCAGTGGTTTCTTAGAAAATGAAGCGTCCTCTTACCATATGATCCAGCAATTATACTCCTTGATAGTTGCCCAAATGATCTGAAAACTTATGTCCACACAAAAATCTGCACATGGATGTTTGTAATAACTTTATTCATAATTGCCAAACCTTGGAAGCAACCAGGATGTCCTTCAGTAGGTGAATGGATAAACTGTGGTACAACCAGACAATAAAATTTTATTCAGAGCTAAAAAGAAATGAACTATCAAACCATGACGAGACATGCAGGAAACTTAAGTGCATAATATTGTTAAGGGAAAGAAGCCAGTCCGAAAAGACTACATACTATATGATTCCAACTATATGACATTCTGGAAAAGGCATGAGACCGTAAAAAAAAAAAAAAAAAAAAATCAATGGTTACTAGGAGTTAGGAAGGAATGAATAGGTGAAGCACAGGGGATTTTTAAGACAGTGAAACTATTTTGCGTGATAGTATAATTGTGAGTACATATTGTTATACATTTGTCAAAACCCATAGAATGTATGATACCCAAAATGAACTTATCCTAAACTATGGACTTTGGGTGAAAATGATGTGTCAGTGCAGGTTCATTGGTTGTAACAAATGTATCACTCCACTGCATGATGTCGACAGGAGAGACTGAATGGGTGGGGTGGGGGAGGGTGGGGCATATGGGAAATCTCTGTACTTTCCAATCAGTTTTGTGAACCTAAAAATGCTCTTAAAGTCCATTTTAAAAAGAAAAGTAATCATTCCAATGAGAGGACAGGAAAGAAGGGTGTGGGGAGGGTGGGGTAAGAACATAGTAAATATGAAGCAAAAAAAAAATGGTAGAAATAAATTCAAATATACCCATAATCACAGTGACTTTAAGTGGATCAAATTCTCCTTAATGTTAAATATCAGTGATTTATAAATTAGAATTAAAAAAATTTAAATCCCTCTTTAAGCTGTTCAAAAGACACAGCTAAAACATAATGACACAAAAAGTTGAAGGTTGAGGAATGGGAAAATAATAAATATAAACAAAAGGGAGGCTGTAATATCAATTTTAACATAACACAACTGTTGGGAGAGCATGATGACTAATTAATTGTTCTATTCTATAACAGCTGCTTCTACTTAGACCGTATTCCTGGATCAAGAACCAAGAGTAGTACGTCTCCGTTCTGGATCTGGCACTTGAAACGTGAGTCACCAGAAGGGTATATTGTCCTCAGGGAATGTCTAGACATAGGACTACAGTGCCTGGGAAAGCAAATAAACCTCTGGGTGGGATGAGATGTTCTAGGAATAAGTTTGTTAATGTCATGAAGATTATGACCTTGGGACAACTAGATTACGAAATTCTTAAGATCAAGGATAATGTTCTATTATTCATGTTTGAATCACTAGCACCTAAAACATGATACGTATAAAATAAATGTTGGGTGAATAAATGCGTGAATTAATATATTATGTACATCGTATATTATAACGATTTAGTTCTTCATTATCATGCACTTACCCAAATTATCGGCACAGTAAATGTTGCTGTACTTTATGCCAAAGGCCTATAACATGCAAAGGGAGTATCAGGATATCAGAATGCTCAGATAAACATTGTCCGGGCTTCCCATGCTCCCTTGTGAAGATTCCTCTGCTGTAACCCGGCCTGTGGTGTATTTCTACCACCTCTTTTCTTGCATAGCCTTTCCTTTATCGCAGCGATTCTCAAAGTATGGTCCACAGACATACACATACGGTCCACGTGCCAGCCCATTGACTACTTTTACTGGTCCTTAGCAAGATACATACAGAAATTGAGAGTAAGCATTTGAAACATTCTAGACCGTGTCAATTCCCATGACAGTTACGCAGATTTTTATTGTGTTTTCCAAAGTCATGGTAGCTGACAGTCGGGAAATAAGTAAACAACTTGTCTCTCAGCACAGATAGTTCAAGAGGCTTTGTGCCAGGGCTGTTGGCTGAATATAAGTCACTTGGGATCTTCAAAACCAAATCTTAGGAACTGGCACAGGGTTTAGGCATCCAGCCATAAGAAGACAGATGAAGCTGGAGTTATGTTTCAGAGCTAAAGTACTAGTCACATGGCAAAACCAAAGGGGTTAGGTGGGAAGGGCCTGAAGCATGGAAGAAGAGCCCCCTCGACAGAGATACGACTTGGACCCCCTTTCCCTATCCTACAGAGCAAATAGTCCTTCCTGTTTTATTGTGTCCTTTTCAAACTGGTAGAAATATCTCCACCACCCACCACTTCTCTGCATGGTGTCCACCAACAATGTGTCCTAAGCGGAGTCCTCTTCAGACCCCAGGTTTTCAGCGACGGCTACGCATACAGTAGAGCCACTGGGGTATTTAACAGTATGACCACAAGGACCTACGTGTCTTAAAACTAAGAAGTTTCTATTCCGATGATTTCTGGTAACATATGGGGAGAGATCCAGGAATCTCAAAGATTTTCTGGGTGATTTTCTGGGACCCACCCAGTTAGTAGAACCCGTTGAAGTCCGTCCCCACCCAACTGCAGTATTCTTTATTGCCTCTTCAAATTTCTGCCCTGGGTTAATCATAAACCAAGTGACAGTGAATAGGGATAGATGAAAATAAATGTCTTCAGGGACAAGAAAAACTAAGTTTTGTAGAGCCATAAGAGACCGTTCAGAACTCAGGAACTTTTCCAACTACCCAGATGAAGAAGTCACTAAAGCAGGTGAGTAAGCAAAACTATAGAGACTTCACTGTCTCTACTCTTGCCTGTGGTGAGCAGGAGAGAGGAAAAAACAAAGCAAAAGTAATTAGAAAACTGTGTCCATGCCAAAATCTTTTTTCAAGTAAGAGAAAGAAAGAAAAAAGGGGAAAGTTCAGAAGAAAAAATGTAGTAAACAAAACATTGCAAGAGCCTCTCTTCATGACAAGAACAGGCTCGTGTCCTGACATGGCATGAGAATAAAAGTTTTCTAATAACCAATGATCCAAGGTACCCAGTGCGCCATGGGGAACACACATATGTACATTCACTCCACCTAACATCTAGTTGGAGAAAGAAAGATGTCGAAAGTACCTGCTTACAGCGGATAATATTTTTTTGCCTTGTTTCATGTATGACACTGACTGGGTGGGAAAATGTATAAATATGTTACAGGAATTTGGAATGTGGGAGAGATCAATGTGGTCCAGAATTATTCTGGAAAGATTTCTGTAGAGATGGGTCCTAAGCTGGGGACTGACTGCCTGTCAAGTTTGGATTGGTACAGGGCCAGCCATCCCAGGTGGAAAGTAGGATGTGTCATAAAGTCAGAAACAGGGAGATTTTTTTGATCCGTGTCTTTGGATATGTGAGTGTCCTTGTACTGTATTTTATGTGTATGTTTTAATTTACATAAATAATTTTGTGATAAATACTCCTATTTCTTTCTTCACTTAGCGACGTGTTGAGCAGCCCTCCATGTTGCATGTAAATGTCATAAGTTGCTTCTGACTGCTGTCGGTTGTCCCACATCACACATCCACTGCATATGTCTTAACCATTCATAGTAACACATATTATAGTCCATCTAATTCCCTACAACGACATGCACAGATATACAGGAAACTGAAATAAAATTTTGAAAATGATTTTTTTTTTATGGACCTGACTGAAAAGTCTTCTGATATTCTCAAATTGAATTGCTTGGACTTAGGACATAGTTATACACAATTTCAGGGGGAAAAAAAAAAAACTACCATATTATTTTCAACTTTATTATACTCATTGGTGCACTCACCAAGAGTACAACAGACTTATATACAAAAATGCAATATATGTTATGACCCAGTTGGGTTTAAGTGAGCAAGGTAGAGTGGTTTAGCTTTAGAAAACATTTAAAGATAGAGACATCATATAACCACCTCAATCAGAAAAAAGCCTATGACAAAATTCAATTTCCATTAATTCAACTTCCATTAAACACTTAGCAAACTGTTTTTTAGAAGATAGCTTCATTTTTAATTGAAATATACATGACAGACGATGTTATATTCAATTCACATGCACCACATAGTGCTTCAACGATCATGTACTTTACACAGTGCTCCCCACAATAAGTGTAGTTACCCATCTGTCACCATACAAAGTTATTACATTATTGATAGTCCCTACGCTGTCTGCAACGTCCTTGGGACCTATTCATTGTATAAATGGAAGTTTGGACTTCATAAACCCATTTATCTATTTCACACATGCCCCCCACCCTACATTCCTTCCTTCTGGCAACCACCAGTTTCTCCTCTGCATTTATAATTCTGTTTCTTTTGTTTGTTCATTTACTTTGTTTTTTGGATACCATATTTAAGTGCAAATACTAGGATTTGTCTTTCTGTGACTTATTTCATTTAGCATAATATCCTCTAGGTCTATCCATGTTGTCACGAATGGTAAGATCTCATTCTTTTTTATAGTCAAATAATATTCCTGTGTGTGTGTGTGTGTGTGTGTGTGTGTGTGTGTGTACCACATCTTCTTTATCCATTCATCTATCAATGGATGTTCTGGTTGCTTCCATTTTTTGGCTATTGTAAATCACGCTACAATAAATGTAGCAGTGCATATATCTTTTTTAATTAGTGTTTTCATTTTCTTTAAGTAAATATCCACTGGCAGAATTATTAAATCCTATGGTGTTTTTATTTTTAATTTTTTGGGTAACCGTCATACTGTTTTGTAGAGTGACTGCACTAGTTTACATTCCCTCCAACTGTATGAGTTTTCCCTTTTTTCTACATCCTTACCAACACTTGTTATTTCTTGTCAATACTAGCAATTCTGACAGGTGTGAAGTGACACCTCATTGTGGTTTTGATTTGCATTTTCTTAATAATTAGTGATGTCAAGCATTTCTTCAGATGGCTGTTGGCCATCTGCATGTCTTCTTTGGAAAAAATGTCTATTCGGGTCCTCTGCCCATTCTTAATCAGATTATTAGGGGTGTTTTGGTATTGTATGAGTTCTTTATATACTTTGTATATTAACTTCTTATTAGATACTATCATTTGCAAATATTTTCTCATATCCAGTAGGCTGCCATTTTTGTTTTGTTGATGGTTTCTTTCAATGTTCAAAAGCTTTGTATTTTAATGTAATCCAAATAGTTTATTTTTGCTTTTCTTTCCCTTGCCTGGGAGACATATCTAGAAAAATGTTGCTAAGGCCAAGGTCTAAGCGATTACTGCCTATGTTTTCTATTAGGTGTTATATGGGTTCAGGCATGTCTTTAAACCATTTTGAGTTTACTTTTGTGAATAGAGAAAGTGGTCCAGTGTCATTCTGTCCAGTGATTGAAGAGATGTCTTTTTCTCATTTTGTAAATTCTTGCCTCCTTTGTCATAGATCAATTGACCATATAAGAGTAGGTTTACTTCTGCACTCTTTGTTCCATTGATATATGTATCTGTTTTTGGGTTAGTACCATACTGTCTTGATTACCATGCTCTTGTAGTAGTGTTTGAAACTGGGATTGTGATACCTCAAGCTTTGTTCTTCTTTCTCAAGGTTGCTTTGGCTATTCAGGGTTTCTGTGGTTCCATACGAATTTAGGATTATTTGTTCTAGTTCTGTGAAGAGTATTATTGATATTTGGTAGGAATTGCACTGAATCTATAAAATGCTTTGGGTAGTATGGACATTTTAATGATACTAACTTTTCCAATCTATGAGCATGGTATACCCTTCCATTTGGTTGTGTCATCTTCAATTTCTTTCATCCATGTCTTATGGTTTTCAGAATACAGGTCTTTCACCTCCTTGGCTAAATTTATCCCTAGGTATTTTATTCTTTTTGATGCATTTGTAAATAGGACTGTTTTGATTTCTTTTTTGGCTACTTTATTATTGGTGTATGGAAATACAAAAGACTTCTGTATTTAATTTTGTATCCTGAAACTTTACTTAGTTCTTATTGTTTTTTGGTGGAGTCTTTAGGATTTTCTCTATATAATATCTTGTCATCTGCAAATACTGACAGTTTTACTTCTTCTGAGAAGAGAGTTTCCTTAATCTAATAGAAAGAATTAAAAACAACAAATATCGTAGATCAAACATTATACGTTTAACCAAATATGGGGAAATTTGAAATTAACAATGGGAACAAGTCAGAGCTACCCAATATGGCCACTTCTAATTATCTTTGTTCTGGATGTGTACTGAAACAAAAACACTATAAAAATAGCAAAGCATGGTAGGTGGGAGCAAGGGGTGGAATTGACTGGGAAATGGCACAAGGGAATTTTTGGGGGGTAATAGTAAAATTTTATGTATTGATTCTTTTTTTTAAATTAGTTTCAGAGGTAGAATTTAGTGATTCATCAGGTGCATGTAACACCCAGTGCTCATTATATCAAGTGCCCTCCTTAATGCCCATCACCCAGTTATCCTTCCCCCACCCACCTCCCCTCCGGCAACCCTCAGTTTGTTTCCTAGAGTTCACCATCTCTATGGTTTGCCTATTTTCATCTTATTTTATTTTTCCTTCCCTTCCCCTATGTTCATCTGTTTTGTTACTTAAATTCCACATAAAAGTGAAATCATATGGTATTTGTCTTTCTCTGTCTGACATACACAAGTGTATGCATTTGTTAATGCTCGTCAAACCATTCACTTAGAATGAATGAGCATGCTCTTATTGCACACCAGTTATACCTCAAAGTTACAAAAAATGCCTATTACAATTCCTAAGCAATACCTCAGCAGTAACTGTGCCAGTAGCAATAGTAATGATGGAAAAAAGACTGCAAATTGAAAATATACTTAATAGTAGTTATAGGCAAGCTGAACTGCTAGGGGGAAAAACTCCCAAGCTATGATAACTCAAACAGGATATGGGTTTGTTTCTCTGTCATGTAATTGTTCAGGCAGGTTCTGCTCCTTGAGGTCATCTGGGAAGCCAGATATCCATCACAGAATCTCTACCATTCATTACCGGTGGTCTTAACCTAAGGCCAGTGGACACCCAAATGGTGACAGAATTTAGGAAGTCTGTAAACTCGAATGGGAGAAAAATTATATCTTTATGTTCAGTAGTTTCTGAATGAAGTTTAGTAATCTTTTTAATTTCAAATAATGACAAAAAATCATAGTAGCATTGACAGTACCTGTGGCCCAGTCACCAACTGAAATCACAGATATTTTCATATCACAATTCAGTCATGACAGAATCTGGAAATATCACACTTAACATCATTTTTAAATTATTACGAAATATTAGACTTGGTTGCTAAATACTATTTGATTTGTTAGTAAATAAAGACTTGCTATACAACTATATAATAAATTAGAATATTTAAAATGTCAATAACTGTACTTCAACAGAATTTTTGTTATAATTCTATACATTTAAAAAGTTATCTGCAGAAGAAGTCCAAGGGTTTCATTAGGCCGCCAAAGGGGCCCATGCTACAAAGAAGTTTTAAGAACACCCCTCTTAGGATGTTGTCATCACCCCCATGGCCAAAGCCAGGCTGCTGCCCTATTTAGTTTGCATCAAGTAGGAAGAGAAAAGCATGGAGGAGCCATATCATGGCCTTATGGGAAAGGCCAGGGTATGGCACACACCCTCTTTGTCTGCATTCCACATTCCACTTCAGACAACTCAGTCCCATGGCCACACCCAAACACAATGGAGGCTGGGAAACACAAATATTGTACTTTTCAGGTGTAGGGTGGAAAAAGTTTTCCACAACCTTCTTTGGGGCACTGGTTTAGTGTGAAAATTAAACTGACAGAGTAACAGGACAGCATATAAATTTCACTGAATTTTTACTAGTACATGAGAGTCTTCACAAGAGAATGAACACCCAGAGAAGTAGCCAGAACAGAAAGCTTTGACATCTTTTAGACAAACAATAGATTTGTGAAGACATAGGGGTTTGGGCAAGTGCTAGTCAAACTAGGGCTAGGTACTTCTTATCTTCCTTAACTAGTTAACTTTCTAATTGAGGTAAGTAAGGGTTAGTTTAACAACTTTGTTTGTAGATTCCTCTGGTGCCATCTCTGGGCTGATAAGTCTATTGCCAATAAAATGAGATTGGGGTGGGGCGGGGGGGGGTTGTTTTGTTTTTTGTTTTGTTTTGCATTTACTGTTTCTTAATTGTCTGCAGCTCAAAATAATTTTTATGTCAAAGAGGCAAATTTTGGGGTGATATATTCTGGTTTCCTTCATAGGCCTGTGATAGGGCACCAGACGTACTACCCTAAGATAAATATTCCATTACTTAGCTACATTTCTGTTTTTAGTGATGAAGGGGACAACTATGGTCTCTGCACATTGGCTCAGTCATGTCTGAGGACGACTGAATATAAACAGAAGGAAAATAAATGAGTCAAAGGCAATGGCCCGTTTTCTGATTAGTGATACTATTCACAACGAGAGGGAGAAGAAGAAACAGAATAGAAAACATTCCATTGGACAAGCTGACTTGAGATTTCTGTGAGCAGTAGTGTACTGAGAAGCCTGCTTCCTGAGGAGTAAGGGGCAGGAGAAAAACCCACTTGCAGCATTTGGTGATCCCATCATGTAAAGCTACCCGTCAGGGCCATTTTCAAGCTACCGAGATGATGTCATGGCACAAGGGGTTGGGAAGAGATGAGCACAATAAGCTCTCGCGAGCTAGCGTGAACGAGTGTACTTCTGCGGGTCAGGGCAAGGATTTCCAAGCAGAGACATTCTGAAGGAATTTGCATATGCAGAGCTCAGGTTTAGGAGCAGAATCTGGGTGAGGTGTTGATTTGGGAATCAATGAAATTATCTAGCAATAAAATTCTTTTTAAATAACAAAAAAAGGGTGCCTGGGTGGCTCAGTCAGTTAAGCGTCTGACTCTTGATTTCAGCTCAGGTCTTGATTTCAGCTCAGGATCGTGGGATCAAGCCCCATGTGGGGCTCCATACCGGGCTGGGTATAGAGCCTGCTTGAGATCCTCTCCCTCTCCTTCTCCCCTCCTCCACTCTCACCTCTCTCTCCCTCCTGCCCTCCTCTCTCTCTCTCTCTCTCTAAAAAACAAAAACAAACCCTAACAACAACAACAGCAAAGACAACAGCCCCAAAATGGGGTCGTTTATACTAAGCCCCATGTCACAAAACCAAGACTTAACGTTTCAGGGGTGCCTGGGTGCACAGCGGTTAAGCGTCTGTCTTCGGCTCAGGGCGTGATCCCGGCAGGATCGAGCCCCACATCAGGCTCTTCTGCTGTGAGCCTGCTTCTTCCTCTCCCACTCCCCCTGCTTGTGTTCCCTCTCTCGCTGGCTGTCTCTATCTCTGTCGAATAAATAAATAAAATCTTTAAAAAAAAAAAAAAAAGACTTAACATTTCAGCTCTCCCAGAAATGGACTCCAAATGATTGAATTAGTACTCATTTGATCAGCACTTAGGTAATCTGCCTAATTGACCCTTGCCATCCCTGAAAGAAAAGTAGCCTTGCAAAAACCAACCTTCTTTTTTGCCTAGTATATAAGTTCCTGTTCTCACTCCTTTCTGTTTATAAAAGTTTTTTATTTTCTACAGCTCTTCCTGCCAGATTCAAATTAATTTTTGCTCAAATAAACTCAAATATTTAATATGCCTCAGTTTATCTTTAACAATTTTACTATTAGAAGAGGGAATTGTATGAGACCCCTGACAGCCCTCAGGAGCAAAGAGCAACCAAGTAAACTGCTTGAACTCACTGCTTTCTCATCTCTGAAGGTTGTAGGTAAGTACTTTTCTCATCCTAGCTCTGCAGTTTTTCATTGTAAGCTTTCAGACTTTATTTGAGCATTTCTTTCTCCAGACTGGTTCCCAAAACTGGCCAGAGTTGGACTGGCTCTGACTTAGAAACCAAACTGGGTCTGGAGCTGGACAGCATACAACTTAAACTGGACGGGGTCTAGACTGAGGTCTTAGGTGAATAAAATTTTGTTTTGAGGCTGAACAAACAGGTTAACCTTATCAAAATAATTTCAACCTGCAGTGGCCACAGTGGAGAACTTTTAACCTACATAAACTGGAAAAGAGGAGTCTCAGAGAAGCACTCACCATAAAGGGTAAGAGAGAAAATTATTTTTCCTCTTCTAAGTTTCTGGTGACCAGAATAAGACCTGCTGGGATACCCTACTCCCTCCAGATCCTGCAGATGGGATCCTGGGAAAACTGGCAGAAGCCGGCAAAGGGTAATTCTTATCAAAGGCAGCTCTCCCAGATCTCTACCTGTGGTGTCTGATTGAGAGAAAAGGTAAAATTTCACATAATGTCTTCTTTTCCAAATTCAGATTTGAGGGTAAAAAACATTTGTAAGAATTAGATCTTGAGTTGTGACTTATGAGTTTGCTTTTTGGTGCCCATCCGCTGTATATATTTTCTCTTTCAGAGAAAGTTATTGACTTCTTGTTTATCTCATTTTGTGTCCTGAGAACTTGCCTTGACAACCATGAGGCTGAGGGCCCCATAAACATGGCTGAATAGAAATGGGAGTCACACCCCACTTCCAGCTAGATATGGCTGAACAGAGATATGGGTTATATTCCATTTGCTGCTGGGGTTCTACCAACTGCTGCAGCTCTCAGAGGACTTGTCTGTCTTTTGGTCTTAGAAGAGGAGTATATTTTGTACCCTCTTTAGGGAGATGTCTTGTGTCTATGAATTTGTTTAATACTGCAAGGAATATTTACTGTTTGTCTTTGCAGAAACCTGGCAAGATATTCAAAAAGATTTCTCTTAAATAGCTTTGTGGTCAAAAGTTGGTCAAATTGGCAGCTGATAGATCCCGAGAGGATCTTTTTTAAAGACCTTCTCCCCTGAGCTAAGATGAAACTCTGTCCCCAGAGGGAAAGAAAAATATTCTGAAACCTTTGTGGGAAGACTTACTGAAACATTCCCAAGACAAACAGCTCTAAATCTAGAACGTAGGAATCTTTTGATTTCCATCTTATCATTCAGGTTGCAACCCAATTCTTTGAGGAATTAAAAATAACTGTCCTAAAAATTGAGGACAACTTGTACAACTTGTCTTACAAGTTGAGTCTTTACAGATCAGAAAAAGCCTACCTATCCTTTTTACCAGTCTGCAAACCTCCCCTATTTATCTCAAAAGGCCTGTAGGTATTGTAAAAATTCTGGTCTTAGGAAACAAAAGTTCTTCTTGGAGGAACTTTCATTCTTTTTTATGTGCCTTTGAGATATAAATATTCTACCCTGTTTTCTCTCAGAAATGAGGGCCAACTCTTTGAAATGAAGACTTCAGAGAAGTAGTTTTTATCAAAAGGAAAAAAAGAAAATGAAAGGAAAGACTTTTTGGAAACTGAGCAAATAAAAAAATCTTAAAAATCTTCCACACAAATAATGAACAGTTGAAGCCATCTGGGCAATTAACCTGAACTTATTCCATCTGCCAGAAACATAATTTGGATCCAACTTCTTAAAAATAAACTAGTGAGTTTTACACTCTCAAACCTGTCTCATGGCTAAAATTTTAAAACAAAAGCTATAAGATCTATGTTTGTATCCTGGACGTTTATGTCCGTTACATACACATAAGTATGTATTCATGTTATAGAGATGTGAGATTTTTTTTTAACCATGATGTTGCCAGAATTACTTCATGAATAACTCTCTTTGGTTCGCTTAAATTAAATATACTCTCGGGAATATAGAAACTACCCAAATGTTTTTCAACTTCATGTGATCTAGAATAATCTTCAATAAATAAAGGCTAGTTTAAGTTCGTCAGTCTAATTAAAACAGCCAAACTTTAGAGTTATCAGCATTGACAACAATGCAGACATACAAATTCTATAGGTTTACTAAAAGTTAAATTAGCTCATGTTATCTCTATTACAGAATTTATCAGCAAGAAAAATAACTCAACGTGACGATTAGCTGTTTAATGTCTCGTGAAACTTACAGTAATGTAAACATAATTGCTAAGAACAAGTAAATCGATGTAAGTAAGATAAAAGTTTATAAATGAACTTTACAACAATAATTATGTTTTATGGTATGTCTACTTAAAAATAGTTTCCAAATCTTTTTAGTGACTTGAAACCTTACAGTTATATGGAGATAATTTAAATGACAGGTATCCATTAAACATCTAGATTATTTCCAAATATTATAAAATATTGAAACATCACTGAACATAGATTTATCCACTTTGACTTCCTTCTACAGAAAAACTAAAGGTATTTGGGTCTGTTAGCAAACATGTTTTGTGCCACATTAAAAAATTTACTATGAGGAAGAATATATTTCTAGAAATCATAAAATGCATATTTTGCCAGTCCACTGAATGCTAGTGTAATAGTCTACAACTGCTTATTTCTTAGTTTTCATTAGGAATTAAGAATTCTAAGGGTTAAGAATGCTAATCAATAATATGTAGCTAAAACTACTTCAGAATAATAAGGGCGAAAGGAAACAACTGTGTATGAAAAATAGGTAAGGCAAGTAAAATTATTGATTGTTCCAGAATTAGAAAAAGGAAAAAAACTTAAGACAAAATAAGAATGGATCTAAAAAAAATTGTGTAAGTATTGTGGAAAAACAGTCTTGGGAAAAGAGTGTTATGTGTGGTCAAGTTGGCTAAGATTGGAATGGACTGAAAGTTTTTTTAATGAGTTTTTTTTTTTTTAATATTTGCTTATTTATTTATTTATTTATTTAAGAGAGAGAGAGCATGCACTCAAGCAACAGGAGGTGGAGAAGGAAAGAGAGAGAGTTCCAGACAGACTCCCTGCTGAGCACAGAGCCTGACAACAGGGCCCAATCCCATGATCCTGAGATCATGACCTGAGCTGAAATCAAGAGTCAGACACTTAACCAACTGAGTGAGCCATCCAGGTGCCCCTTTAATGAGTTTTAATATCAAAACTACACAGCAAAATTAGAATTTATTTTATTCTGTATTAATAGCACAAAAGTTTTCTTGGACTGTTGGTCTACTCTAGATAACATATTGTGAAGTTTTTCTTTTTAACCTTTTGGATAATCTACTTGGAAAGCAATGATTTTATATCTTACCAAAATAATTTATTGTGCTTCATGTTATCTTTATCAGGTCTTTTATTACTTAAGAAAACTCAGTCCTTACAATATTAAAAGAGCTAAGTTGTGTTCACAACTACGTAACCTTCTGTATCTGCATTTAAAGTCTGCTATTGTCACTTGAATTAAACAGATAATTGAGTATTATTTTATAATGGTTTGTGATCCTACTAGTCAAATGTTCAAACCTTTTGACATTTTGACAGCTTCCCAAAATTAAATTCTAAATGCAGTCCTTTTGACCACACAGTAACTTTGAGATTTCCCAGAGGGTCCCTGGAAAATCTCAAAGGATTTGTATTTCACCGTCTAAAAGAGAAATAAAACATTACGTTTATTTGGTATGTGAAGTTACATGGGAAGCACTGTCAAGTGATTAACCCTTCAGGTTATATTTGTATGAATGCATAGTAATGTTATTAATATAATAGTTGTAAAAATTATATGAAATTCCTCAAAATCAGATATATCCTGGTATAATGTTATCAGTCATAATCCCAGTTATTATTTTAAAGTGCTGTATGTTACAGAAACAACCAAATTTCCTTGTTAATTCCATTATAATGAACTCCCACCGGGTCTTTCACCACAGGTATTTTTAAGTCTTGTCATTCACAGGCAGTTATTGCTTTACTCTAACGCTTTTGCAAAAGTGAGATTCGTGGAAAGGACCCTACCGAGTGTTCTTGACCACTGACAGTGCTGCAAGATCACAACGTGTTAAACTCTGGGTGCATATTTCACAGCCGAAGGAGCGTCGTCCTGGTATCTGGTCCTGTGCAAATGCTGGAGAGAAGTAACGGACGCTGAAGAAGACTGCCTCCTCTCATGATATGAGAGAAAAATGTCTCTTTCCATTTCTCTCTCACTCTCTGACCACCCTTTGCCAAATTCTAACACCATGAAGATCTTTAGGATTCTTTTGTTTACCTTTGGCCTTGCTCTGGCCTGGAAAGATAATGCCATTTACCACACCTCAGGCCATTGCAAGGGAGGTAATTTAATCTCCAAATCCTGTCAGATTTGCCCCAGTGCAGTCGGTCCTATACTTCCGCCTGTCACAAACTACTCCCTGATTTCCAACACCCGAGTTTCTCTGGAACAAACTCAGCCCTCTCTCTACCATGTTAGGTTCCCTAACCCTGGAGGTCCATTTCTCTGTCACTGGTTAACAACCCCAAACCCAGAGAAACTTGCACCAAGGCTCTGTACAAAGACGTAAGGCAAGGCTGACCGGAATAAAAGCATCCGTGTAGCCTCCAGACCCTAAAGTCTTACTGGCCCGATGGCTCTCACCTTCCTAGTTCCAAGCCACAGACGTAAAAGGAATTACCAGGAGGTCTTTGAAATTCAAAATCTGCTTCCTTTGGCAGACACGTACACCCCTGGCTGGGGTCAGTGTGAACGAGGCTGTCACCAGGAACTTCTCCTTAGAAAGATCTTGCAGAACCTGGTGTTAAGCAACAGCCGCCCAACAAACCCTTGGACTCTGCGGCCGAAGTTGCACTTGATTACCTTTTAGCTGAGCAAGGGGGGGTTGCAATACACGGATTCATACTCCTAGGCTAGGGAAAGAAATAGGGGGTCTGGAACTTATGCCAAAAAAGCGTATTTTGGAATGGCATAATCTGATACTCTTTATTTAACATTTGAAACTTTCAAGAATGTCACAGTTCAAAAGATGAGTTGGCCGAATGCTCCCCATCTCATTGAACTAGTCTCTTAGGGCTGAGACTAGGTCAGTTCAGTTAAAGGGTTTTGTCTCATCAGGATGTGGGGATGCAAGTGGACTCCCAATTAGGCCTATATGGTGTCAGCGATTAGTATTTGAAAAGAGGCATTACTATGAAAACAAAAGAAAAATAATGCTTAACGGTTGGAGCAGACTATAAATCTTCCCCAGTCCTGGGGGAGCTAAGATTTCTAGATGTTGGGCTGGAAGCATCTTCAGATGGGAGTAAGGGCAGGCAGTGACAATTGGAGAGATTCTCCTGGTTTGCAGTTTGAATGTCTCTGGTGATCTTTCTGAGTGGCTCACACAGCAATGGCACAAAAATTGTCCATACGTGAGCCGTTGTGGTGATTTCTCTTTAGTTTATATAAAGTTGTCCAGCTTTAGTTTGCAGGGGAAAAAGCAAACTCTGTTCCTAGTAATTTCAAATCAGAAGGATGGGGGGAAATTGGAAATGTTACTTTGGAGACATGTAGCCAGATATTTGAGGAAGCTAGAAGAGTTTAGGCTCTGGGCTTGTGGGTAAATAACAAAATCTTAAAAACAATGAATAGGTCTAGAATCTAATATCCCCACAGATGCACAATAGTTTCCCACTGAAACATTTTTTTCAATCTATAGTCAACCCTATTTCTATCTCTGATAGAAAATACTAGAGACTACTTTGTTTGCAGAATCAGTCTAGCCTCCTTACACTTGGCCTGATTATTCAGGTAACTGCAGCAAGAATAGTGATTAACCATGTAGGCTCTTTTAAAGTTTGCTTTTATAAGGAATCTCAGGTTAGACTTTTAAAAGCCTCTTGAGGCTAGAAATCCAAGTTAAGGACTTGCCATCAGACTTTGCTAAATACCTATAGATTTGGGATGATTCTTCTCTTCTTGAAGTCCCCAAAATATCCTGAGGTGTCTGATGCTACCAGGAAGTGACCTTCCTTACTCACCTGGTAAGGATTTCAGGAACCAAGTGAACAAGGAGCCAGGGCAATTTTCAGAGGGGATTTATTGGCTTCATAAAGTCAACCTTAATTCTTTAAAACTGTCTGGTCATATAATACTCTGTGCACGTTGTTCTCAAAGAGAACACTCCAGTCAAAGCTTTGGTAATATAACCAGTGTTTCCAACTGTGTCCTGCTATAGAAAGAACATATTTTTATTGAGATTACACAAATAACTATATTGCAATGGAAATAAGACTACTCTCTGAGTTTCAAATTCTGGAGGAGCTAGGTAGGGAGAGAAAGCAATTGTTTCATTTTTGTTCACAAAGATATAATTTTCCAAATTTCTGGAAGTCATAGATAGCTTAAGAGAAAAGAGGAAAAAGTTCCCTTAAATCTGGAAAAACAAAACATTATAAACCAGTAAATGTTTCAAAGAAAAAGTCATAAAAAATTACACTTATCCTCATGAATATATTCAGTTCCATGTAATTAATTCATGCCAATCTTGATCTTTTGTTAGCAGTTGTGTAAAGCCATCAGTTTCCTTAGAGTTCTGTAAATTCTTACTCAGTTTAGTGGTATGATTAGAAAGTTATCAAAACTCTGTACTTGTCAGAGTCCTTTCCATGAATCTCCGTGAACAGTATCAGTGAAACAATAATTGTCCTTAATGACAAAAGAAAAAATGGACATGGTTTAAAAAAAAAAAAATCCCATAAGACTGTCAGCCAATTTTTCAGAAGAAACTGTGCAAGCCAGAAGGCAATGGCATATGATACGTCGAAGTGCTGGAGGGAAAACCTGCAACCGAGAACACTGTGCTCAGCAGGTTCTCAGACGGAATGGAAGGAGGCACGAGTTTCACAGACAAATAAAAGTTACAGAGAAGTTCATCACCACTAAATCCGGTTTAAAAGAAATGTTAAGGGACTTTTTCAAGGGGAAAAAAAGGCCATCATTAGAGTGAGAAGAATATTTTTTGAAGTGTCATGAGTAAAAGCAAACATACGGTAAGAGTAGTGGATCGATCACTTGTGAAGTTAGTATGAAGGTCAGGAGACAAAAGTAAAACTAATTATATCTAAAAATTAGGTAAGTGTCCTCAAAATAAAAAGATATAAAATATGACAACATGCATAAAACCACTTTGTTATAACACACACACACACACACACACACACACCTCAAACTGGATTTTAAAGACCTGCGTGTGTGACCTGAAACCTTGATGGCGGCATAGGCAATAATCTCTTGGACATCTAGCATTAGAAACTTTTTCTTCTCAGGCAAAGGAAACAAAAACAAAAATATTGGGACTACACCAAAATAAAAGACTTTTGCACAATGAAGAAAACCATCGACTAAAAGAAAAGGGAACCTACCAAACGGGAAGATATTTGCAAATCATATATCCAGTAACGGGGTAATTTCCAAAATATATAAAGAACGCATACAACTTAACACCAGAAAAAACATGATTTTTTACATGGACGGAGAGAGGCACCAAATAGACACTTTTCCAAAGACATATGAAAAGATGCTTAGTATCACTGTGGCCAACAGACACATGAAAAGATGCTTAATATCACTAATCATCAGGAAAACACAAATCAAAACCATAATGAGATACCACCTCAGACCTGTCAGGATGCTTCATATCAAAAAGATAAGAACAAATCGACAAGGATGTGGAGAAAAAAGAACCTTCCTGTACTTTTGGTAAGAATGCAAATCTGTGCATCCACTACACAAAACAGCATGTAAGTTCTTCAAAAATTAAAAATAGGAATCCCATGTCCAATAATTCCACTGCTGGGTGTTTACCGACAGATAATGAACACACTAATTCAAACAGATATCTGCACCCCTATGATTACTGCAGCATTATTTACAACAGCCAAGATATAGAAGCAGCCAAGGGTCCGTTGATAGATGAATGGATAAAGAAGCTGTGTACACACACACACACACACACACACACACACACACACGAATATCACTCAGCTATAAGAAAGAGATCTTGCCATTTGAGACAACACGGATGGACCTAGAGGGTATTATGCTAAGTGAAATAAGTCAGAGAAAGACTAATACCACATGTTTGCACTTATATGTGGATTCTAACACACACACACACACACACACACACAATGGAATATTAGAAAAAAGGAGGTCTTACCATTTCCAAATACATGGATGAACCTATAGAGTTTTATACTAAGTGAAATAAGTCAAAGAGAAAGACAAATACCGTATGTTATCAGTTACATGTGGAATCTAAAACACACAATAAATGAACAAACAAACCAGAAACAGAATTATAAATACAGAGGGGGGAAAAAAAAAACCCGGCAGTTACTAGTAGGAAGGGGCTGGGGGATGCACTACAGAGGTAAAGGAGATTAAGAGGTACAAATTTCAAGTTATAAAATAAGTCCTACAGAGAAAAAGTACAGCATAGGGCATATAGTCCATACTATTGGAACACCATTGTATGGTGACAGATGGTAAACACCCTTATTGAGGGGAGCACAGCATAATGTGTGTAATTGTCAAATCACCATGTTGTATACCCGAAACTGATAGATGTCAGCTATACTTCAATTTTAAGAAATGGCCCTGGTTAAAGATCTGATGACAGTTTATATTAATGTACTTGATGACGGAATTTGGTTGTTTTATGACATACATTTTAAGATAATTACTATAATTGTAACTGGCAACGTTATAGCAGAACAATCAGATTTCTAGGAATCTTATACAATTTCTGGAATGCTAATATTAATGATCCGTTCAAATATAACCTAAAAAATGTTTAGCATCACTTCTTGTTTGACAATGCTTCCCATGCAATTTAACGTATCAGCTAAGCCTAGTGTAACAACTTTCTTTTTTATAAAGAGGAATAACAGCTATTTTGAGATGTTTCAGGGATCCTGTAGAAAATCCCAAAACTAGTTCAGAAGCCAAAAGGTCAAAATGAGAAGTTTGTCAAAATATCAAAGGGTTTTGGACACTGACTAAATAGGACACAGATCGCTATGAGACAATACTCAATTGTGTGTTTAACCAAAGTGACCTACGATTTAAAGGCAGATAGCGAAGGTTACACAGTTGTGTGCGAAACTTAGCTCTTTTCACAGTGAGAAGACTTGGTTTGGTTTTTTTGTTTTGTTTTTTAAGTAAACAAAGACCTGATAAAGACAACTTGAAACATAGGAAGTGATTTTGGTAAGACACAAATTTTTGCATTATAGATATGTTAATTAAAAGGTACAGAAAAACTTTCACAATCTCTTATCAAGAACAGACCAATAGTTAAGAAAGTTTTATCCTTTTAGCAGATGAAAGATAATTTTTAGTTTTACAGAAGTACACTATTGATATTAAATCTTAGTATTCAAAACCTTATCATAACATTATTCACTTAGACCCAGTGTGACTATACAAGGTCAGATTGCCTCTCTTCCCAAATTACTATATCCATTTATTATCCTTTATTCTCCTCTTTCTCATTCTGAAATAACCGATTTTTCAACTTTAGGAGAATATTTTTTTCTCTTACACATCTAAGCACATCTCTATACTTCATACCTTTTCTCAGCTAAAAACACATCCTACATTCCTCGCATACAAAGTCGTTCCTCTTATTTAGTTTTAATTACAAATATTAATTAGAATGCTTCACTTTCAAAAACCGTAGTTTCTAATGAAAACTAAGGAAGCAATTGTGAACGGTTACATCATCATTTTTTAGACTGGCAAATCTAGGAATACATTTCACAATTTCTAGAACCATATGCTTCCTCATAGTATAATTTTTAGTGTGGCTCATGACATGTTTACTAACAGATCCAGATATCTTTGGTGCCTCTGTAATTGGGAGCCCAAAGTGGTACATTTATGCTAAATTAATAATGTGTCCTTATTTTCTGTATTTAGAAATGATCTAGATATTCAGTGAACTTTTATCATTTAACTTAGCAAAATTCTAAGGGTGAAATTACCAAAGGGGAGATATTTAGTAGACATATCTTATTATTGAGAAGTTTATTTCTAGGGGCTGCCTGAGTGGCTCAGTTGGTTAAGCGTCTGCCTTTGGCTCGGGTCATGATCCCAGGGTCCTGGGATCGAGTCCTGCTTCAGGTTCCCTGCTCAGCGGGGAGCCTGCTTCTCCCTCTCCCTGTGCTGCTCCCCCTGCTTGTCCTCTCTCTCTCTGTCCAATGAATAAATAAAATCTTTTTTTTTTAAAGTCTATTTCTAAACTTTTATTTTACTTTTATTTAATTCACTTGCTCTTAACAATTATGTTTCGATTACCCATGAAACTTTTATGAGACATCACACAAAGTTAGCGATAAACCGTAAAGGTTTCTTGCTGACCAATTCTGTAACAAACAGGTGTTTGTTTAATTAGTAAACCCAGTTAGAATAAAATCTGGATATCTGCATTATATTTAATGCTGATAACTCTGAAGACATGCCTTTTTAAATTAAACCAACGAATTTAAACTAGCTTTTTTACTGAGGACTATCCCAAATCATGTGAACTTGGAAACATTTGGGTGTCTATATTTCTGGGAGTTTTAGGAATATTTAATTTACATAAGTGCTTACATTTCTTTATGCCGGTTAAATAGAGCTTTTTTACAAATTAATTTTGGCACTACCATCCAGAGTCAGAAAAATATCATGTATACATAACACACATCCATAGATGTATGTAAACTGACAGCTACAGAGACCTTACGGCTTTCATTCTAAAATTTTAGCCATGAGTCACGTACAATAATACAAAACTCACTACTTTATAAACAACAGTTGAATACGAATTGTGTTTCTAACAGGTAGAAGTTAAGTTTACCTGCTCAGATGGTTAAAGCTTTTTTATTTATGTTTATTTAGAAGACTTTTAAGATTTATATTCACCCATGACAAGCAGTCATATGGAGGCTGTGAACTAGATTTGGGGCAAAGGAACTTTCATAGAAGTTTGTATTTTGAAAAACCTCTTTTTTTTTTTTCCTTCAGTCTCA
Organism: Ursus maritimus; assembly: GCF_017311325.1. Lineage (NCBI taxonomy): Eukaryota > Metazoa > Chordata > Mammalia > Carnivora > Ursidae > Ursus > Ursus maritimus. Next base: position 52,687,431 of record NW_024424008.1, read on the forward strand.
GGCAATTGCAGGCAGTGTTTTAGTCATCTCTCGGAATGTTTACATTTCAAAGACATGCTAAAACTTACACCTTCCAGGGACAGAGAATGTTTTCTCCTAGGGTCCTTGGGGTATATTTGTCTACTATCAGAAATCTATGGCAATTACTATTTAAAGTTTTCTTTCTTTTTCTTAAGTGTAAGAAAGTTCCTTTTCCGCTGTCCTGATCTTTTAAAATATTTACAACATTTCGAGATTAATAGGGGAGCTTTGGGGTTGGTAAGCCGAGGAGGACTTTGAATTGCCTCTAGAGCCACATTTCTGGTTATTTAAAGACTCAATTGTGAAGTAAAGACAGTTGTTTTTAATCCTCAAAGAATTGGATTACAGCTTGAAAGATACCAGAGGGCTGACCCACCCCATCAAATATACTTTTTTCTCTTTGCTTCTTTATATCGGGGAGAAGATTTCCAACTCGGAAAATTTTAAAGATTTCTGTGTTCTAGATTTAAAGCTATGTGTCTCCGGAATGTTTCGATAAATCCTTCTACAAAATTTTCAGGACTTCTTTTTTCTCCTCGGAGTATATTGTTTCATTTCAGCTTAGAAGAAAAGGCCTTTAAAAAATGTTCCTATCAGGCTTTGAACACTAGCCTCTAATTTGGACAATTTCTGACTATAGAGCTCCTTGAAACAAATCTTTTCAAACATCGTGTGAAGATTCAGCTAGGACATGGGGCACCTGGGTAGCGCAGTCGTTAAGCGTCTGCCTTCGGCTCAGGGCGTGATCCCGGCGTCATGGGATCGAGCCCCACATCAGGCTCTTCTGCTATGAGCCTGCTTCTTCCTCTCCCACTCGCCCTGCTTGTGTTCCCTCTCTCGCTGGCTGTCTCTATCTCTGTCAAATAAATTTAAAAAATCTTTAAAAAAAAAAAAAAAGATTCAGCTAGGACAAACAGAAATACTCCTGGCAGTATTGAGGTCCTTTTTCCCTCCTTTTTCTTTTAAACCAAAGACATACCCCCCAAATGACTCAGCCAAAACCAGTAAACCTTTTATGACTTAACTACTGACTCAGGAGGCAGCCCCAAAGACGAGGGTACAAGAGACACAGTTCTCCCAAGATCCAGAGCCATTCCTTTTTTTTTTTTTTTAAGATTTTATTTATTTATTTGCCAGAGTACAAGTAGGGGGAGCAGTAGGCAGAGGGAGAGGGAGAAGCTGAGCAGGGAGCCTCATATGGGGCTTGATCCCAGGACCCAGGGATGATGACCTGAGCCGAAGGTAGACACTTAAATGACTGAGCCACCCAGGTGCCCCCAGAGCCATTCCTGAAGATAACCAAAAGAAAGACTTAGTTCCCCTAAGAGCTGGCAGTAGTCAGCAAGACAGTATCTGTAAATGATATACAACCCACATTTCTGTCTGGCCATATTTTCAGGGCCCCCAAACCTGACCATCGCAGAGCCGCCCACACATGTAGAACCAAGAGCCTTCATGCCCCAGGCAGGCAGAAAGCCAAACCAAGTCCTCAGAACAGGAAAATAACAGCTGTCCCTGCAAAGGACAAGTTTTAACCAGAGTCACAATATAAAGAATAAATTCTCACAAACGTTTTTTTCCTGCTAATCTGAATTTGAAAAGTAAAGGACAATACAGAACTGTTACCCTCCTTTCTGGAGTGGGCACTACAGAACAAGACCCAGGAGAGATCACTTTGGTAAGAATTCTTACCCTCTGCCACTCCTGCCAGTTTTCCACGATCTCACGTGCAGGCTCCAGAGCACATAAGGGGTCTCAGCAGGTCCCGTCATGGTCACCAAACTGTAGAGGAGGAAACGTAATTTTCCCTCTACCCTTCTACGTTCTTGGCTGAGACCCCCCTATAATAAAAAGACAGATGAACACGATGAAAATTTTGATAACAGGTGTATCAAAGCTCCACAAAGAGGAGACTCAAAAGGCAGCCAGTCACTTGAGGTTTATAAACCATCCTGAGCCTAAGAGAGTGGTGTGGAGCTTCAAAGTGGGGAAGGTCACCGCTCTTTCTCATACGGTCCTGCGAGCTTCTCCTGTGTCTGCAGTTTCTCAAAATAATCAGCTGAAAAAAGATCTTTATGCAAAAGAGGCATATTTTGGGGTGGCATTTTCTGCTACCCTTTAATCCCCGAGGTCGGCATAATGGTCTGTAGCAGCACAGAGAACTAAATTATTAACTAAAACTATTGAGGAAAGAACAGTTGCTGATCAAATTCAAACCCAAATGATCAGTGGGAATTGTCCAAGTTTGCCTGGGTGCGTGGGGGCGTTTTGGGTTCTCAGTATGCAGTGAGGGAAGAGGAGAGGAGAATTTTAGGCAGAGACTCAGGCGCATGGAAGAGTATGGTTTATTCAGAGACCGAAAGGAACTTGGTATTTCTACTACTGTATACTAATCCTACATAAATGTTTATTTTGTTGATTCTCTTTGTCTCCAGTACATTCCATGGTACCTGACACTTACGCAGTGAGTACTCGATATTTTAAAAATTTTAAAATTAGCATAACAAGCTTGAAGATCTATGACAAGGAGGTTAAGAGTCTGAGCTTCATAAGTGCAATTGTAATTGTACTTTTTTTTTTTTTTTAAAGATTGCTGAAACATCTATATCCACTACTTTCTTGGTAAGAAAAAAGAAATCAGACCACACAGTGCAACTCACACACTGCAAAATTCACTTAAATGTGGGTAGACCTGGGTCAGTCTCTGGAGCGGTGGTGAGGAAGGGGACTCAGAGTAGCACCTCGACTCTATTTTTGCCCTGTTAAACATACCATCTGTACATTCTGAGAAAATCCACCTTCAGGGAATAAAAGTTGAAGTCGGTCTGAAAAAGTGGGATTTGGTTTTCAAATTATTCATTAAACAAATGTGTTTGTCTGACACCGTGCTAGGCACTGGGCATGCGATGCTGAGATAGGCATTATTGCGATTCTTTGGTAATGGACAGTGTTGGTGACCAGAAAGTAACCTGTTGCACTATAATGTGTGCGACAGGTCAGAGCTGTTCCCTTGTCCTGTCTCCTGCACTCATTTATTTTGTTCCCACACTAACCTAGGCCCAGAATTCAACACCTCTACATGTTCCCCTTAACCATGCCTCAGTAATCTGGAAGAAGTCATAGTTCAGTCTTAAGGGAGTGATTTGTGTAGTAGTAATATGAGTTGCGACTGTGTACCGAACCTTATTTAAAACAATTTCATCTTGGATTCTCCAGAGATTAACCAGATATAAGCTGCCACTTGGCTATCCGTCTTCTGTTCTGCATGTGCAGTCCTTGGTTTTGAGCCACACCAACCAGATTCAAACATGGAACCTCTTTGGATTCCACTAGATGAATCTGTTCACACAAAAGCTTTTCACATAATCTAGATTTCACCGAGAATGTGGTAAGGGACAGATAGGAGGAGCTTTACATCTTGTAACCCCGAATAAGCTACTTAGAATGCATGTAATCTGATTTCTGTTCTCCGTGACCATTCAAACATAAACATATGGGTAGAGCTGCTCTCCCTCTCTCCCTTTCTCTCCCTTACTCCCTCTTTNCATAGTACCCAGCTTTGTCAGATCATCTCTTCCTTATTGTGCAGAGCAATTCAATCCTGAAGGAGTTTCCACTTCCAAGTTTCACACTTGGTGCTCAGCAAAACAAAAGCTCCCAGCTCCACCTCCCTACTCAGTTAACATAACCAACTTTCTTTAAGAGCATTTTATAGATAATGTTTTGTAACATAAGCATATTCTTATATGCCCATCAGCTATCCTAAGTCTTCCCCCAAAAGGACAAGCTGATGAATTAATTTTTCTGCTTCTCATTGTAATTGCGATAAGTTCTGTCACTAAGAAAATAGGGTGTAGTGAGAGATCGTATGAGGGTTATCTGACTCCCATTTCAGAATAATGAAAGGAGGAAGCAATTATCCTCACTAAAACCTGGATGGGTAGCCAATAGGTGGACAAAACAGTTGAGGGTATGAGTTGTAAGAGAGTAAGAAGAAAGCGGTTCACAAAGGAGGAGCAAAGTCTCGGGTAAAAATAGAACAATGAATGAGTACAGAGGGATTCACTTCTTCCATGATTTTTTTCTCTTGTGTCATCCCTTCTGGGGCATTCATCATGTCCTCAAAGACGATGTTTTGGAAAATGCTGCTGAGGGGTGTCTTTTCTGGTGGTTGCCTGGATAGTTTTTATAATTTCCCAAAACTCCACAAAGGAAGATTGTTCTCCAGGTTGACCTGAGGGTCCCTACTGTGTGATGTGTTTCAAGTCAGTCCCAGACAGCCAGTCCTCCCCCTCCTTTCCGTCTCCAACTACTCTCTGCTCTTCCTACTCTGTTCCCTCTATTTCCTCTCTCCCCATTCATCCTCAATCCATTCTCATCAGGGTTCCACCTCTGACATGCCCCCAACATAGCCCCTGATAAGGCCAATGACTTCCTTGTCATTAATCCAGGTGTCCAGGTGCATGTATTACTCTTACATGCAAATTGTATCATTTTTTTCTATGATTTCTTTTTCCATGCAGAAGTGATTTTTTAAAAGATTTTATTTATTTGTCAGAGAGAGAGCACAAGCAGGGGGCGCAGCAGGCAGAGGGAGAAGCAGACTCCCCACTGAGCAAGGAGCCCGATGCGGAACTCGATCCCAGGACCCCAGGATCATGACCCAGATGGAAGGCAGATGCCCAACTGACTGAGCCAGCCAGGCAGGCATCCCGCAGAAGTGATTCTTAAAGTAGTCTAGTTTCCCTTATTGTTACTGGATGTTGAGTCATTGAAAAGTTTCTCCCACTCTATTATACAGGAACTGACCTCTGTTTTCTAATTTTTTTTACTTGCATCGTTTCATCTTTTTCTATTTAAATATCTGATCCACTTGGAATTTATCCAATTGAATGATCTGAGGTATTCATCTCACTTTATCTTTTCCTATAAGGCAGTTCAGTTATACTAATCTCCTTATTAAAAATCCCACCATACACCTCCACTGACTTTGAGGTTGCCTCTATAGCATACTAAATTTGTATATATTATGCATATTTCTGATTTTCTATTCTGTTCCATCGTCTTTTTATTCATGTGTCAGTACAACCCTATTTTAATTATAGAGGTTTTTATGAGCAAGTTTTAATATCTAGTAGGTCTAACCCTACCCACACCCCTGCTTTTCTTTAATCTTCCATATATTTTCTGGCTGTTCTTATTTTCCTTTCAAATGAATTCTCTAATGATCTGTCCAGCTCCAGAAAAAAAAAGATTATTCTTTTATTGTAATTTCATTAAATGTACAAATTAACTTCGGAAGAAACAACATCTTTATAATGTTAAATTTTTCTATCCAAAAACAAGGTTTTGTTTCCATTTGCTCAAGCCCAGTTTTGTTTCCTTTAGTAGTTATTCTGTGAGTTTTCTTCAAAGACGTCTTAGACATCTGTGTAAAATTTGTCCCTAAGTGTTTTACTGTCATTCTGCTCTCCTATATTGGGCCATCTCTTTCACTATGTCTTCTCTCTGGTTTTTGTCTGTATATAAAGGCTATGGAGATTTTTGTTTTGTTTTTAAAGGCTTTATTTTTTATAGCAGTTTTAGGTCCACAGGAAAGCTGAGAGGCATGTACAGAGATTTCCCACCCACCCCCAACGCCCGTTGACGCACAGCCTCCCGCATTGTCCACACCACTCACCAGAACGGTACGCTCGTCTCCAAATATAAACCTACATGGACACATCGTAATCACAAAATCCGTAGTTTAGCTGAGGATTCACTCGACGTTGTAGTTGCGTGGGTTTGGACAAATGTATAGTTACATATACCCATCATTATAATATCATACAGAGTATTTGCGCTACCCCAAAAATCCTCTGAGCTCTGCCTCTTCATCCCTTCCCCTACTCCAGCAACCAGGGATCTTTTGTCGCTCTAGTTCTGCCTTTTTCAGAATGTCATGTAATTGGAATCACAGAATATGTAGCATTTTCAGATCGACTTCTTTCATTTAGTAGTATGCATTTAAGTCCCCTGCCCCCCAGGTCTTTTCATGGCTTGGTAGCTCATTTCCTTTTAGTGCTGAATAATATTCCATTGTCCAGACGTGCTACCATTTTATCTAAGCATTCACCTACGATAGCAAACTTGGTTGGTTCCAAGTGCCATGAATTCTTAATCAAGCTGCTATAAACACACACGTGTGGGCTTTTGTATGGACTTGTTTTCATGGGCTGCTGGTTTTTATACAATAATTTTATTAACTGTTATTTACTAAAATCTTCTATTTTTTTGTAGTCACTTTTCCATTGATATTTTGGAGTTTTAATGATAAATAACCATTGCATCTGGAAAGTTAACCCTTCCTTTCCACGTCTAATGTTTCTAGTTGCTTTCTCTTGCATAATCACATTAGCTATCTCTCCAACCCAATGTTAAATTGTAGTGGAATAGTGGGCATCCTTCTCTTATTCCTGCTTTTGGTGGCAAAGCTGCTAGTGCTTTCCCATGAGTAAGGTGCCAGCTTTTGAGCTAAAGTATATTTCTATGTCCAAAGAAGACCCATCAATTTCTTTTTGTTGAGTGTTTTTCATATGAATCAGTGCTAATTTTGTCAAAGTCCTGTTGTGCATTTATGGAGATAACTGCATTTTTCTCATTAGCTTTATTAATATGATGGATTATATTAAAGGATTTGCTGAAACTAATCCAAACATATCTCTAGAATAAAACTCTCTAGGTTATGATTTTTTTCTAATATTTGTTTGGATTTTGTTGGCTAATATTTTATTGAAGATTTCTACATCAATATCCATAAATCTGTAGTTTTCTTTGATATACATTTTATCAAGTTTGGGGAAAAACATTATACTTACTTTATAAAATGCCTTTAGGAGTGTTTGTTTGCTTGTTTTTCCAGTAGGCTAAGATTGTTTAAGTAATATTGGGATTAACTGGTGTTTAAAGTTTGGTAGAATGCCTCCAATCTAGATTTGTGCTTTTCTGTGGGAGTACTCTTTTACTTTTTTCTCTCTTTTTCTATGATAAATTTATCTATTTAGACTCTCTTTCCACTCAAATCAATCTTAGCAGGCTGTATTTTCTTAAGTATCCATTTTATCTAGAGTTTTATATGTATTTGCTTAAAATTGTGAAAAGAAAATCTCTTGTGACTTTTAAGTTTTTCTCTTCAGAGGTTTTCCTCATAAGGTTTCTAATTGTGCATATTTGTGGGGGCTTTTTCCCCTTTGTGTTAATTATATTAGCTAGTAGCTGGTCTCTTTTGATTATTTATTTCATACCTTGGTTTATAATCCAACACTAAATATTTTGTTGTTCCAATTGTCACAGCTTTGGCCACTGGGAGCTCTTGCATCTGGCTCTGTGTTTGTTTTTTAGTACTTATTTTCTGGCGCTATAATATGCTTCAGTCTCATCTTGTATATTCCTCGCCGTGTCCTAGAATCAGCCATTTACCCAAGGAGCCCTGGCTCCTTTTATTGGAGAATGGTATTGTAAATCAAGATCTGGGCGCTGAGTATGTTCGTTACTATTAGAGTGTCTGTCTCAGAAGACAAAACTCAGAAATACATATGATACTAACCAATAATAAACATATCTATAATTTGTGTGTGTATATATATGTATATGTATATATGTATATAAATATATAAAATCTGAATCTTTACTAAGCTAAACATGAATTCATACTATATTTCTCTTACCCTTTATCATTTGGTTCACTCAATCCTTTCTCTCTTGCTTATGTGTAACCCTTTACTACAACAATGAAAAATCTGGTTCCCACCAGCCATCGTCCCTTTGCTTATTTGCTCAGTCCCATTATACATATACAATGGCTTCTGAATTGTTAACCAACAGTTCAGTGCTTATATGCAATTCCTTTTATCTTTAGCCTTAAATCTCCACCACTCATTTTCGAAGTTACTAGGTTACCCCTGTCCCCATCTCCTTCAGTGAAATTATGTCATACATTTGTAATACAGTTAGATTTTGTCACACTCTGCATCCCATCCATGGGTCCCTCAACCTCCTAACTGATTTTTTAAAATTTTGCTTACACTAAGATTCATTGTTGGTGCTAGAAGCTTGTATGGGCTTTTGCATAGCGCCACGCATCTACCATTACACTGTCATACAGAATAATCAATCTTACTGCCCTAAAAAATCCCCTGTGCTTAGCATTTTTAGGGCAGTGAGACTATTCTGTATGATACTATAATGATGGACATGTGTCATCATACATGTGTCCAAATCTATAGAGCTCATGACAAGAGTGAACTGTGATGGAAACTATAGACAGTGGGTGATTTCGTTCTATTAATACAGGTCAGCCAGTTGTAACAAATGTACCACTCTGGCCAGAAGGGGAGCTTTAGAATGAGGGAGGTTGTGCATGTGTGGTGGCAGGGGGCATATGGGAAACATCCTTACCTTCCTTTCAAATTTGCTGTGAACCTAAAATTGCTCCTTAAAAAGCCTTAACATTTTCTAAAAACAAAAAACCAAAACACTCCTGTGCTTCACCTATCCACTTAACCCCTTCCTCTCTCCTAACCCTTGCCTATCGCTGATTAGTTTTACATCTCTGTAATATTTTTCAAGAACGTCTCAATACGACCATTATAGTATGTGGCCTTTTTTCTCTTAGCAATATGCATTTAAGTTTCATCCATGTTCTTGCATGAACCGATCCCTCTTTTTTAACTGTGGGGTGATATTCCGCTGTATGACTCTACTACGATTTGTTTATCCTTTCACCTACTGAAGGACTTCTTGGTTGCTTCCAGCTTGGGGCAATCATGTGCAGGCATTCATGTGCACATAAATATTAATATCCGGCATTTGTGTGCATGTAAATTTTCAAATCAGTTATATAAACATGTAAATTGTGAGGTTTGTGTCTAGGCTCATTATTTGCCTGTGGACGTCTAATTGTGCCAGCACTACTTGTTGAAAAACCTATGATTTTCCCATTAAATTGCCTTTGTCAAATATTAGTTGATGATATTTGTGTATTTTTCATTCCAGCATAGCTAATACAGTGTTACATTACTTTCAGATGTACAATATAACAGTGTAACGATTCCATATATGACTCAGTGCTCCTCAGGATAAGTGTACTCTTCATCCCATTACCTCTTTCACCCAGCTCATCACCCATCACCCCTCTGGCACTCTCTGTTCTCTATAGTTAAGAGTCTATTTTTTGTTTTCTCTCTTTTTTTCCCTTTGTTTTGTTTCTTAAATTCCACATATGAGTGAAATCATATGGTATTTGTCTTTCTCTGACTTATTTCATTTAGTGTTATACTCTCTAGCTCCATACATGTTGTTGCAAATGGCAACATTTCATTCTTTTTTGTGCCTAAATAATGCTCCATTGTATATATACAGCACCTCTTCTTTATACATTCATCAGTCAGTGGACACTGGGCTGCTTCCATAACATGGCTGTTGTAAACAATGCTGCAATAAACATAGGGATGCATATAATCCCTTCAAGTTAGTGTTTTCATAATCTTTAGACAAATATCCACTAGTGTGATCGATGAATCATAGGATAGTTCTATTTTTAATTTTTTGAGGAACCTCCATTCTGTCTTCCACGGTGACTGCCCCAGTTTGCATTCCCACCACGGGGCAACAAGGGTTCCTTTTTCTCCACATCCTCACCAACATTTGTTCTTTCTTGAGTTGTTGATTTTAGCCATTATGACAGCTTTGAGGTGATATCTCATTGTGGTTTTATTTGTATTTCCCTGACGATGAATGATGTTAAGCATCTTTTCATGTGTCTATTGGCCATGTGTGTCTTCTTTGGAGAAACATCTGTTCATGTCTTCTGCCTTTTTTTTTTTTCTACAGAGAAGGCATGTATAAGTGGGGGGACAAGGGCAGAGAGAGAGAAGAAAGAGGGAGACAGAAAATCTTAAGCAGGCTGCACACTCAGCGGAGCCTGACAAGGGGCTTGATCTCATGACCCTGAGATCATGACCTGAGCTGAAATCAAGAGTCAGACACTCAACCCACTGAACCACCAGGTGACCCTGCCCATTTTTTAATTGGATTATTTGTTTTATGGTGTTGAGATGTATGTGAGTTGTATGTACGTGTGTGTGTGTGTGTGTGTGTGTGTGTGTGATACTAACTCTTTACCAGTATATGTCATATGCAAATATCTTCTCCCATTTAATGTGTTGGTTGTCTTTTAGTTTTGTTGGTTGTTCCTTTGTTGTCAAGAACCTTTTTATTTTGATATAGTCCCAGTAGTTTATTTTGCTTTTGTTTCTCTTGCCTCGTGAGAGGCAAAGATATTATAGCCAATGTCAGAGAAATTACTTCCTTAACAATGTGGAGGCCTTTTATTTATTTATTTATTTATTCATTTGTTGTTGGCTGATTGCTGTGGCTAGGACTTCCCGTACTGTGTTGAATAAAAGTGCTGAGAGTATACATGACTCTCTTGTTTCTGACCTTAGAGGAAAAGCTCTCACCTCCTCCATTGAGTATGATGTTAGCTGTGGGATTTTCATATAAGGTGTTAATTGTGTTGAGGTATGTTCCCTCTAAATCTACTTTAAGGTTTTTATCAGGAATGGATGTTGTACTTCGTCAAATACTTTTTCTGCATCTATTGAAATGATCATATGGTTTCTGCTGTTCCTCTTAGTGATGGGATGTATCACATTGATTGATTTGCAAATATTGAACCACCCTTGCATCTTAGGAATAAATCCCACTTGATCGTGGTGAATGATTTATTTCAATGTATTGCTGGACTGGGTTTGCTAAGATTTTGTGGAGGATTTTTACACCTGTGTTCATCAGAGGTATTGGCCTGTAGGGTTTTTTTGTTTTGTTTTGTCTTGTTTGTTTGTTTTGTGATGTCTTTAACTGATTTTGGAATCAGGGTAAAGCTGGCCTCATCAAATGAATTTGGAAGTTTCATCTATTTTTTTGGAAATTTTGAGAAGAACAGGTATCAACTCTTCTTTCAATGTTCATTAGAATTTACCTGTGAAGACATCTGGTCCTGGACTCATTCGTTAGCAGGTTTTTTTTGTTGTTGTTTTTGTTTTAGTTTTTTTATTATTACTGATTCAATTCATTGCTGGTAATCCATCTGTTCAAATTTTGTATTTCTTCCTGCTTCAGTTTGGGTAAGTTGTCTGTTTCTAGGAATATATCTATTTCTTCAAGCTTGTCCCATTTGTTGGCATATAATTTTTCATAATAGTCTCTTAAAATCCTTTGTATTTCTGTGGTGTTGGTTGTTTCTCCTTTTCCATTTCTGAGTTTTCAGTATACATTGTCATTCTTGATGTCCTTTTATATTGTGAGTCCCTTGATTGATTTTTACAGATACACCTTTTTGTACTGCTTTATGCTTCCTATTTTTCTCACTCTTACTTATGGTCTTTCCTTTCCACTCACAATCTTCCCTTCAACATTTCTTGAAGGGCTGGTTCAGTGGTCATGAACTCCTCTGGCTCCTATTTGTCTGAGAAACTCTCTCTATTTTGAATGATATAGCCTTGTTGGATAGAGCATTCTTTGCTGCACATTTTTTCCTTTCAGCACTTTGCATTATGCCACTTTCCTCCGGCCTACAAAGTTTCTGTTGAAAAATCTGCTGGTGGCTTTCTGGGGTTTCCCTTGAATGTAACTGTTTTTTTGCTCTTGCTGTTCCTCCCTCCCTCCCTCCCCCCCTTCCCTCCTTCTTTCCTCCCTTCCTTGTAGACTCCACTGCAGCACAATGGAGGGCTTGAACTCGTGACCCCAAGATCAAGACCTGAGCTGAGAAGGAAGGCTCCACTGCAGCCCAAAACAGGACTTGAATTCATGACCCGAGATCAAGACCTGAGCTGAGATCAAGAGTCGGACACTTAACTCACTGAGCCACCCAGGTGCCCCTCTCTTGCTACTTTTAAAATTCTTTATTACTAGTTTTTGCCATTTTAATTACTGTGTGTCTTGGTACAGACCTCCTTGGGTTGATTTTGCTGGCGGATCTCTGTGCTTCTTGGATTTGAATTTCTATTTCCTTCTCCAGATGTGGGAAGTTTACAGGTATTATTTCTTCAAATAAAGTTTCTGCCCCTTTTTCTCTCTCTTCTTCTGAGATCCCTATAATGCAAATGTCACTGTGCTTGATGGAGTCACTGAGTTCCCTAAGTCTATTATCACTTTGCATAATGTTTTTCCTCTCACCTGCTCAGCTTGATTAGTTTCCATTACTCTGTCCTCCAGGTAACTGATTCATTCTTCTGCTTCTTCTAGTCTGCTATTCATTCCATTTAGTGTATTTTTAATTTCAAATGTTGTGTTCTTCATTTCTGGTTCTTTTTTAATCTCTTTGTTAAGAATTTCATTGATGTCCTCCACCCCTTTCTCAAGTCCAGTGAGTACCTTTATGATTATTACTTTACATTCTCTGTCAGGAATATTACATTTCTCCATTTCTCTTAGGTCTCTTGCTGTAATTTTGTCCTGTTCTTTCATTTGGGACATATTCCTCTGTCTCCTCATTTCCTCATTCTCTGCATCTGTTTCTCTGTGCCAGGAAAGTCAGCTACATCTCCTGCTCTTGAAATTCGAGGGCAGGGCATGCACTTTTGTTAAGGCACACATGTCCTCCACAGGAGGTAACTGGCCACCACTGTCACACCAAGGCCCCACAGAGTGCAAAGTCAGAAGATACAGTGTTGGCAAGGTTTGCACCATTCTTCTGGGGTAGGAGAACTGCAGCCCCAGGACTGAGGCAGTCCCAGCTGGAGGGGCCATGGCAAGATGTAAGTAAGTTAAGTAGTGAATGTCCATGCATTGCTGGTTCCTGAAGGGGACCATGTGTTTATGCTGGGGGGCAGGGGAGAGAGATAACAACTGCCAGATTCTTTGTTCCTGGTCAAGTCCCTCGGAGAACCGTGCATCCCAGGACATGCTCTGATACTAGTAAATAACTCCCCTCCCATGTAACCCAGGTGTTTTTCAAACTGCTGCTTTTATGCTGTATCTCCAGAAGCTGTTTGTCATGCTGTTTCTTCAAGGGTGGGACTCAGTCTCTTATGGCCCTCCTGGCTCTCCTAGAACTAAGCCCATGATTTTTCATGTTCCAGGCTTTTGGTCCTGCTAGGTTTAAGAACTGACAAAATTCGGCCCCTCTAGTTTTCAATGCCAAATGCTATGGGGATTCATCTTCTCCATGAGGGCTCCCCAGTGTGATAGTCTGTTTCTCTTCCCTCTCCATGTCCCCCACTCCCTCCCACTTGTGGATTGTCACCATTGGTTGTTTCCCACTGTGTCTCCAGTCTTCCTACCTTCTTCAGTGTGGCCTCTTCTCTATCTTTAGTGGTGGAGTCTGTTCTGCCAGACTTCAGGTCATTTTCTGGGTTATTTACACTGACGTGAGTGTTACCTAGTTGTATCCATGGGGCAAAGTGAGCTTAGGGTCCTCCTATTCCACCACCTTCCCCAGAAGTTCTGTAGAAGTTTACTTTTGGGTTCTCTATTCTGTTCCTTTGATCAATGTGTCCCCCCCCCCAATACCACATTGTTTGATAATGGTAGCTTTATTGTAAGACTTGGAATAGAATAATGTGCGTACTTCAACATCAGTTAATTCTCTGTATTTATATATCTGATTCTGCTTTTTGTTTGCTTTTTAGATCCCACATACGAGTGAAATCATGGTATTTGTCTTTTTCAATCTGACTTATTTCACTTAGCATAATATCCTAGGTCCATCCATGTTGTTGCAAATGGCAAGATCTTATCCTGTTTTATGATGACATAATATTCCTCTGTGTGTGTGTGTGTGTGTGTGACTTCTTTATCCATTCATCTATCTGTTGACACTTTGGTTGCTTCCATATTTTGGCTATTGTAAATAATGCTGCAATAAACATAGGGATGCATATATCTTGATGAGTTAGTATTTTTACTTTCTTTGGTGAATACTCAGTAGTGGAATTATTGGATCATATGGTATTTCTATTTTTAATATTCTGAGGAATGCTCTTACTGCTTTGCACAGTAGCTGTACCAGTTTACGTTCCTACCAACAGTGCACAAGAGTTCCTTTCTCTACACATCCTTGTGAACAGTTGTTATTTCTAGTGGTTTTTATTTTGGCCATTCTGACAGCTGTAAGGTGATATCTCGTTATGATTTTGATTTGCATTTCCCTGATGGTTAGTGATATTGAGCATTTTTTCATGTGTCTATTGGCCATCTGTATGTCTTCTTTGGAAAAATTTCTATTCAGGTTTTCTGCCCATTTTTTAATCTGATTGTTTTTGGTGTCGAGTTGTATATTAACCCCTTCTTGGATATATCATTTGCAAGTACTGAACAATCTGAAAATTGTTTTTAATTGGTAGGATAAGTTCCATTTATATTTATCGATGTGATAAATATTGTGCCAATTCTAGCATTGTTTTATGTTATAACCATAACTTTTATTTTTGAATATTTTTCTGTTACTTAGTGAAGTTTATATTTTTGTTCTAAGGGTTTGTATTCTAATCCTTTTGTATAACCCTCTCTCTTTTTGTCCCTTGCTTGATGCCTATCGGTCCCTTATCATGAACAATATTGAAATTAGCTAGTAACATCCTTTTGTCCCAACCCTGGCTCTTCCTCAACAGACTTGAAGTAATAGCCTTTTACTCCAGTTAATGGCTCTCAGACAATCGGTGAGCTAATTCTGCTCTTCCCATCTCTCCCCGTTCTCCAACCATTTTTATAGTTTTACTGCAATTACTCTGTCAGAACACACAGCAATTGTATACCATACCCTCTACCATAAAAGCATTATTTAGATTTATTTCTGGAAGTAAATGTATATTATTCCCTAACACAAATCCTTATTTCAAACTCTCCAGTCAGTTTGGTTGTTTGAAGTTCATTCTGCTTAATAGATTTCTTAGGAAGGACTCGGCGGAAATAGTTCCTGAATTTTAATGTGCTCATAAGAATTTGTGTTTTTTAAATTGATGGTCAGGTTGTCTTATTATAAAATTTCTGACTCATATTTCTTTCCTTTGAGTTTCTTAAACATTTTACACCACTGACTTCTGGCACAAATTGTTGATGTTCAAGAGCAAGGAAAAAGGCCTAAATAAGCATAAAATGAGATGTTACATAAGGAACAATCTAAAAAAAGATGTAATAATCCTACATTTGGGTCATGCTAGCAAAAAAACTCAACATACAAAGGCAAAAACAGTTGGAATTATAAGTGAAATTTATACAGGCACTGTCCTAGTGGGAAACTGTATTACATCTTTCAGAAACTCATAAATCAAACGGACTACAATTAACAAACGGATCTAAGGTCTGAACACAATTGATACGCACGAGCTTGGTCTGACAGATAGACACTGAGAAGTAGGGGGGCGATTTAACAAAGTGGGAAACGGATATACTTTTATTTCAGCTACTGTTTTGTTTTGTTGTAATTCTGTTTGGTTCTTGTATTTTTCTCTCTTTGCTGAGATTTCTTATTTTTCCATCCATCACAACATTTTTTCTTTGTTACTTCATTGAGCATAGTGCCAATAGCTGTCTCAGAGTCCTTGCCTGATCATTCCAACATCCAGGTTACCTGAGGGTTGGCTTCCATTAAAAACTGTCTTTTCCTTTGGGAAGGATTACATTTTTTTCTGGCTCCTCCAAGCTGAGTAATTTTAATTGTATCCTGGACATTGTGCCGGTGATGTGATGGAGATCTTAGGTTCTGTTTTACTCCTCAGATTGTGTTGATATTTTTGTTGTGGCAGGCAATTAACTTGGTTCAACTCAAACTGCAAATTCCATCTCACCTGTGGTTGGAGTAACTCAAATCTCAGTTGCATTTTTTGGCTTTCCCTGCAACTTGCTTTGTGTCTACCCCATAGGTATGCTTCAGGGGTCAGTAGAGATTTGAGTAGTGTTCATACTCACAATTTGAGTCATGCCCTTCTCTGGTTCTTACTGATCTGGGATTTTACTGTCTTTTCAGTGACTGTAGTTGCTGCAGACCCAGCTCTCAAATTGTTGAAATCATTTTTAAAAGGGGTAGATTTCTCTTGCACTTTAGCTACTCCAGGCTTCTGTGTAAAGTGTTTTCAGATTAAAGCTTCAGAAACCAAAAACTTGCCTCTTCATGGCTCCTTCTTCCAAGTTTTATCTTTCAGAATTTGCCTGTCTTTGTTCATTCTCCATAGCCTACAAGTATTTGGTTTTAGTATTTTGTTCAGAGTTGATTATTGTTATGTGAAGGAGAGTTATTCTGTCACAAGCGATTTGGTCATATATGAAGCATATCTTTTTTCTTTTTTTCATTCATTCTCCACCCATATTTTCATTCTCTTTGTCCCATAGTCACCCATTCCATACTACCATTCCCCATAGGATTCTAGTTCTTATTCAATACATATATCTAGGCATGTATGTGACCTTGAAAGGCATAAGGTATTGTTTTAGCGTATTTATCTTACTTTACATAAAGCCTTTTTTATTCAAAAGTATTTTGTATGTCTAATTTACATTGCTGTATGTAAATCTAATTCATAAACTCTGAGAGCTGCACATATTCCATTGTATGAACATACAAAGTTTAACTTATCCATTCTCCTAAATAAATTGCATCCATCTCTTTCCTAATGTGCTAATTAAGTCATAAACATTTTATATGTTTTAATTTACATTTTTGTCTATTTTTCTATTGAGCTGACATTTTCTTTTTTATTTGCAGTAGTAACTTTATACTCTACCTCAGAATTCTTTATTCATTTTCAATGTTCCACACATATTATCCCAGTCTGTCTTCTGTTAACTAGATTATGAGGCCCTTCACTTGAATAAAACTTCTGAGTAATTGAATAAACACTTTTTCTTATAGTTTCTGTCTTGAGATCTTTTTAAAGAAATACTTCCTGATTTGAGGTCATAAACTATAAGTCTCTTTATATTGCATTTTCAGATATAACATTCATTGTAATTCATTTGGGTTTTTCTGTATGCAGCATGAGATGGGAATCTTTGCTTTCTTCAACTTGTCATAAGTGAGACAATTTTCCCAATACAATTTACTAAATATAATTTTCTGATTTGTGATGTTACCACTGACATGTAAGCAACTGCCATATATAAGCAGGTCTGTTTCTAAGTATCTATTCAGCTTGATTGGTTTATTTGGTACTGCAAGTGTGGAACACTGTCTTGTTACTATAATTTATGCTCGGGGTAGTCCTAGTTTTTAAATGTTTCCCAGGTATTCACAGACTATTATGTTCCACAGAATTTTACAATCAGGTTTTCTTTCC
>NW_024424008.1:52704770-52738976 GCF_017311325.1 Ursus maritimus
TCTCAGGAATTTAATTAGAATACATAGAATTTTAAAATTAAGGGGAAATTAACAATTTTATAATATTAGGCCATCCTATTCTTCAAAGTCTTAGAGCTTTTCACTCAGATTTTTTAAAAAATGTCCTTGAGTGTTTTCAAAATGACTCCATGAAGGTCAAAGTTTATCTTCTATTGTATTTTCTAATGATTAGATAAATGCTACTGTTCTTTTTTTTTCTCTTTTGTGCATTTTTGTTGAAATGCTAGTTAATATGCAGTGTAATATTTCAGATATACAATATAGTGATTCAACACTTCAAGACAACACCCCGTGCTCATCACAACAGGTGCTCTCCTTAACCCCCATCACCTGTCTGACCCATGGCCCCACCCGCCTCTCCTCGGGCAAGGATTGGTTTGTTCTCTATATTGAGAACTGTCATCTAGATTTACCTCTTTTTATTTTTTTAACCTTTGTTAATTTCTTTCATAAATTACACATGAGTGAAATCATGGTATTTGTCTTTCTGTGACTTTTTTTCACTTAGCATAATATTCTCTAGCTCCATCCTTGTCATTGGAAATGGCAAGATTTCATTCTTTTTTTTTTTTTCTGAGCAATATTCCATTGCACATATATGGTAAAATTTTTTTTCCTTCTCCGATCTAAGGTTAGTGTTAGGGAAAGGGTAAGTGTTTGGCACAGGGTTAGGGCCAAAATGCTACTGGTTTTTACAAGTTTATTTATTTCATATACAGCTCCCTACTGACTCCCTTAATGCTCATAATTTGCTAATTGTGTTTGGTCTTCTTTGTGGACAAGCACAACATCTGAAATAAATGAATGAAAGAAAAAAGGGAAGGAAGGAAGGAAGGAAAAGAAAGGGAGGGAGGGAGGCAGGAAGGGAGAAAGGAAGGAAGATAGAAAAATGGGGGAAAAGGACAGTTTGCTTATTCCCTTAGAATTCTCATACCTCTGGATTTTGTTTTGTTTTTATTATTCAGGATTTCTGAAGTGGCTAAAGTCTTTGTCTTCTTTCTGACTTCAAGAAGAAAGTAACTTTTCCCATTTATTGCATTTTAATGCTAAATAAATATTGAAATATATCAAATGCTTTTTTGACGACTGTACTCCTAATCAGATAAACTTGGGAACAGTGAAAAACCACGAAATGTTTGTCTTTAAATCCTTCAGATATAAATTATACTGCAAGATTTTCCTCTCTGGGGCCACTTTTTAATCCTAAATTAATACATAATTGACCATGACTAATAAATACGCACATATGTACACATAGCTACATCTATATCTATGTTGATAGATATAAAAAGGAGAGAATCTTAAAGCCATGTTCAAAATATTCAAAAGGGAATAGGTTTATGTTTTTCTTATATTGTGCTTATAACATTTTAGTATAAAACGTTTCTATCTCATAAAAATAATTGGGCAATTTTTTCTTGTTATGTAAACTAGGGATATCTGCACCCACTGATAAAACAATCTCAGCCTGTGAGATATTTCCCTTTCTAGAAGTGGGGAAATGGTAACATGTTTATCATCATTATTACATTATTATTACTATGATCATTACTTATATGTATTGAGTGGCTATTTTCTGTCCAATTTTTCTATTCCCTTTTGTGCAAATTAAGGTTTTCAAATTTTTCCAGAAGTACATTAAAAGACTCTTATTTGGGATTTTATTAATTTGCATCTCTCTGATTCTTGGTTGATGTTGTCAGAGGTTTGTCAAGCTTACAAGGTTTTTTTTCAAAGATTCAATTTGGGTTCTTTTAAACTTTATTTCTTATTATATCTCATTTCTTTGGTTTTTTTACCCCTTTTGGTTGGTTCTGCTTTGTACTATGAGGGCTTTATTGATTGATGCTGGGGTGCACTGGAGTCATTTCTGGTTAAGCTTTATGTGTGTTCTAAAGTTTATGAGGTTTGACAACTACTGGTCTATAACCATTGTCCTCAATTATTCAATAGTGAGACTGTCTGCGAGGCTTTTGAAAAACATACTCCTGAGCAAGGCATTTATTGATTATGATTCAGTCGAGGTGGGCTGCAGTGTGGGAATCCATATTTTTAGAAAAGTTTGCAGGTACCGTATTAACAAGACTTGGAAATCACTGAATTTGAGTCACTGTAAAACACAGTCCACTGCTAAAAGAATGGTAAGAAGGGACCTTCAAGTTTCTAATGATTTTTAAGTTAAAAGTTAACACATGTTTAGGTAGTTTCGAGCAAAATGTGAAGGTAATGAGCAATCCAGAAAGAGAAAAAGGTGTTGTAAAGAGCAAGAGCTGAAAGGAAGGTCGGCTCCTGAAAAGAAAAACTTCCTCTTATTGAATTGTGGAATGCAAGAGGAGTGGCAGAAACAAGAGAGGTGAAAAGAAGCCACAGCATAAATTCATATTGAGATTGGACTTTATCCCAAGGGTAATGATGAGCCATTGAAGGGGAGAAGACAGGAAGAGTTTTGCTTGAGAAAAAAACAAACAAACAAAAAAAAAACTCTGTTTTAGCTACAATGGAGAAAACTAATTAGAGAGGAAGCAGGAGTAAAGACAGCTTTCACCCTAGGAAGGAGTATTGTAATCCAGGCAAGAAATGATGGTGGCTTGAACAACGGGAAGAGAAAGACAATTTTTAAAATTTATTTTAAATTGAAGTATGATTAACATGCAGTATTATTTTAGTTTCAGGTATACAACATAGTGCTTCAACATTATGAAATACTCAGCACAGTAAGTGTAGTTACCGTTGTCACCAAAGTTATAACAATATTACTGACGATATTCCCTATGCTGTACTTCCCAGTGACTTATTTATTACTGGAAGTTTGTAACTCTTAATCTCTTTCCACTATTTTACCCACACACCCATGCCCTCCTCTCTGGCAACCACCAGTTTGTTCTCTGTATTTATAAGTCTATTTCTGTATTGTTTTATTTTTTGTTTGATTTGTTTTTTTAGATTCTGCATATAAGTGAAGTTATGTGATAGGCTACTTATTTCGCTTAGTGTAATATACTCTAGGTCCACACATCTTGTTGCAAATTGCAAGATTTCATTCCTTTTTATGGACTAAGTAATGTTCCATTTTATACACCTACACACACACACACAGCCCACATTTTTGTCCATTCATCTATAAAAAGATACTTAGGTTGCTTCTGTATCTTGGCTATCATAAACAATGCTACAATAAAAATAGGGGTACATATAACTTTTCAAGTAAGTGCTTTCGTTTTCGTTGGGTGAATACCCAGAAGTGGGATTACTGGATCATCTGGTAGCTCTATTTTTAGTTCTTTAAGAAAACTCCATAGTGCTTTGCATACTAGCTACACAATTTACATTCTCACTGACCATGCACAAGGGTTCCCTTTCCTCCACATCCTCACCAACACTTGTTATTTCTGGTCTTTTTGACACTAACCATTCTGACAGGTGTGAGGTGATATTTCATTGTGGTTTTGATTGCATTTTCCTGATGATTAGCGATGGTGAATATCTTTTCATGTGTCCCTTGGGGCTATCTGCATGTCTTCGCTCTACTTTTGTTCTTTTTCAAAATTGCTTTGGCTGTTTGGGGTCTTTTGTGGTTTTATACAAATTTTAGCATTATTCTAGTTCTGTGAAAAAAGAATTAGTGTCTTGATTGGGATGCCATTGAATCTGTAGATTACTTTATGAGGTATGGATATTTTAACAATATCAATTCTTCCAATCAATGAGCATGGTATATCTTTCCATTTATTTCTGTCATCTTCAGTTTGTTTGATCAATATCTTATAGTTCTCAGAATACAAGTCTTTCACCTTGGTTAAATTTATTCCTAGGTATTTTTTGATGCTTTTATAAATGAGATTGTCTCATTAAGTTCTTTTTCTGCTAGTTCATTTGTGTAGAGAAATCCAACAGATTTCTGTAATTTTCTATCCTGCAACTTTATTTATTCTAATAGTTTTTGGTGGACTCTTTAGTATTTTCTCTATATAGTAACATGTCATCTGGAAATAGTGACAGTGGTACTTCTTCCTTACTAATTCCTGGAATGCAGTTTATTTCTTATTCTTGTCTAACTGCTGTGGCTAGGATCTCCAGTACTCTCTTGAATAAAACTGGTTATAATGGACATCCTTGTCTTTTTTTTTTTTTTTAAGATTTTATTTATCTATTTGACAGAAAGAGAGACACCCAGCAAGAGAGGGAACACAAGCAGGGGGAGTGGGAGAGGAAGAAGCAGGCTCCCAGTGAGGAGCCTGATGCGGGGCTCGATCTCAGAACACCAGGATCACACCCTGAGCTGAAGGCAGATGCTTAACAACTGAGCCACCCAGGCGCCCCTGGACATCCTTGTCTTATTCCTGATCTTAGAGCAAAAGTTTTGTTTTTCACCACTGAGAATTATGTTAAGTGTACATGTGTCATATTTGGCCTTTCTTATGTTGAGGTATGTTCCTTCTATACCTACTATATTCAGACTTTTTATTATGAACAAATGTTGAATTTTGTCAAGTGCTTTTTCTGCAACTATTGAGATGATCATATGGTTTTTATTCATTGCATTAATGTGGTGTATCACTTTGATTGTGGCTATTGAGTCATCCTTGCATCCATGGAACAAATCCCAGTTGATCATGGTGAATGATGCTTTTAATGTATTGCTGAATATAGTTTCCACATATTTCGTTGATGATTTTTGCATCTGTGTCATCAGGGATATCGGCCTGCAATTTTTTTCACTTACACTCTTTGTCTGGTTTCATATCAGAAGTCTTACCTTACAGGATGATGTAGAAGCATTCCTTCCTCTTCTATTTTTTAAACTGTGAGAAAGATAAGTATTGATTATTTTTTTAAATATTTGGTAGAATTCACCTGTGAATCCATCTGGTCTTAGACTTTTGGGGAGAGTTTTATATTACTGATTCAATTTCATTGCTGGTAATTTTCTTCCTGATTAATCTTGGAAGATCGTGTTTCTAGTAATTTATCCATTTATTCTACTTTGTCCGATTTGCTGGTGTATAATTTTTCATAGTAGTCTCATAATCCTTTGTGTTTCTGTGGTTGTGTTGTAACTATTTTTTCACTTCTGATTTTCTTTGTCCATTCCCTCCCTCCCTCTCTCTCTCTTCTGGGAAAGTTTTATTTAGTTATACCAATTACTAAAACCATTGAGTTATTATAGTAATAATTATAACCTATTAAAATACCATTTTAATATTGCTTATCATAATTACAATCCTTAAAGCACTGCCTTTTAAAAAAATTTTAGTATAATTGATACACAATGTTACATTAGTTTCAGATGCACAACTTCTCTATGTTATGCTATATTCAACACATGAGTCTGGCTGATGATTTAACAATTTCGTTTCTTTTCCAAGGGCCAGCTATTGGTTTCTTGATTTTTTTTTTATCTATTTCATTTATTTCTGCTGTAATCTTTATTATTTCCTTCCTTCTACTAACTTCAGGCTTCATTTCTTGTCTTCGTAGTTTCTTTAGGTCTCAGGTTAGAGTGCTTCTTGTGGTAGATTTGTATTGCTATAAAGTTTCCTTTTAGAACTACTTTTGCTGCATCCCAAAGATTTTGGAACATTGTGCTTCCCTTTTTTTTTTTTTAAAGATTTTATTTATTTATGTGACAGAGAGACAGCCAGCGAGAGAGGGAACACAGTGGGGGGAGTGGGAGAGGAAGAAGCAGGCTCCCAGTGGACGAGCCTGATGTGGGACTCGATCCCAGAACACCGGGATCACGCCCTGAGCCGAAGGCAGACGCTTAACGACTGCGCTACCCAGGCGCCCCCTGTGCTTCCCTTTTCATTTGTCTCAAAGTATTCTTTTCATTTCTTCTTTCGATGTCTTCCGTGACCCATTAGTTGTTTAGTAGCATGTTTTTTAGCCTCCATTGTTCTGATTCCTCCCAGGTTTTTTTCTTGTAATTGATTTCTAGTTTCACAGCACTCAGTTCAGAATAGATGCTTGATATGATTTCAATCATATTGAATTTATTTTTTTAAGGATTTTATTTATTTGAGAGAGAGCATGAGCACAAGTGGTGGGGAGGGAGTAGAGAGGGACAGATTCCCCTCTGAGCAGGGAGCCTGACATGGGGCTCGATCCCAGGACCCTGAGATCATGACCTGAGCTGAAGGTAAATGTTTAACTGACTGAGCCACCTAGGCACTCCTTGAATTTATTTACACTTGTTTTGTAGCCTAACATAGAATGTCCTATATGCAATTGAAACAAATATGTATATTGCTGTTTTGGTTGGAATGTTCTATATATCTTAAGTTCATCTGGTCTAATGCGTCATTTAAACCCATGGTCGCCTTACTGACTTTCTGAGTCATTTATCCATTGATGTAAGTGGGGTGTTAAATTAATCCACTAGGACTGTATTACTATCGGTTTCTCCCTTTGATTGTTAATAGTGCTTCACATATTTAGGTGCTCCTATGTATGTAGATATTTGTGATTGTTATATCCTCTTGTCAGAATAATCACTTATTACGTTACTCTCTTGTCTTTTGTTACATTCTTTGTTTTAAAGTCTGCTTGGTCTGGGGCGCCTGGGTAGCTCAGTCGGTTGAGTGTCTGACTCTTGATTTTGGCTCAGG
Organism: Ursus maritimus; assembly: GCF_017311325.1. Taxonomy (NCBI): domain Eukaryota; kingdom Metazoa; phylum Chordata; class Mammalia; order Carnivora; family Ursidae; genus Ursus; species Ursus maritimus. The sequence continues at coordinate 52,711,397 of NW_024424008.1, forward strand.
TCATGATCTCAGGTCCTGGGATCGAGCCCCTCCATTAGGCTCCATACTTAGTGGGGGGGGGGTTGCTTGAGGATTCTCTCTCCCTCTGCCCCTCCCCCTACTAGTGCATCCTCTCTCTCAAATAAATCTTTAAATTCTATTTTGTCTAAGTATTGCTACCTCAGCTTTTCCCCCCCACATCCATTTGCATTGAAAATCTTTTTCCATCCCTCTACTTTCATTCTGTGTGTCCTTAAATATGAAGTGGGTCTCTTTTAGGTGGCATAGAGATGGGTCTTAGTTTTTATACATTCAGTAATCTTATGTTTTTTGATTGGAGCATTTAGCCCGTTTGCACTTCATGTAATTATTGATAAGTATGTACTTACTGCCAAATGTTTGTTTTCTGGTTGTTTTTGTAGTTCTTCCCTGTTTCATTTTTCCTCTTGCTCTCTTCCCTTGTGATCTGATGAATTTCTCTAGTGTTATGCATGGATAGCTTTCTAAGTTTTTTGCTTTATTGTACCATGTGGTTCGTATATAACCCTTAAGTATATTGTAATCTATTTTAGGTAATGCTTGCTTAATTTCTAACACATTCTACAAACACCATTTTTACTCCTACCCACGTTTTATGTATAAAACATATTTTACATCTTCTTTATCCTCATTGTGTTTTTTATTGAAATATAGTTAACATAAAATGTTATATTAATGTCAGATGTACCACTGAGTGATCAACAATTCTATACAGATGCAGTGCTTCCCATGATAAGCATAGTTACCATCTATTACCATGCAACATTACACTATTGACTATATTCCCCATACAACAATTTTCTTCAAACTGGAAGTTTGTAAATTTTAATCTTCACTATTTTGCCCATCCACACAGCCTCCCATCTCTTTGGCAACCATCAGTATTTATGAGTCTGTTTCTGTTTGTTTTGTTTAATTCATTGCAAAGTGAAATCATGTGGTATTTAAGTTATTTTACTCAACATGGGATGGATCTAGAGTGTATTTTGCTCTCATGAATGGCAAGATTTCATTCTTTTTTATGGCTGAGTTATACTTCATTGTATGTGCATATAACACATCTTCCTTATATAGTCATCTATTGATGGACACTTGGGTTGCCCCATACCTTGGTATATGTAAATGCTTCAGTGAACATAGGACTGCATATATCTTTACAAATTAGTGTGCGTTTACAGGATCATATGGTATTTCTTTATTTGAGGCACTTCTATATTGTTTTGTACACTGGTGGCTGCAACAATTTACATTTCTACCAACAGTGCACAAGGATTCTGCCTTTTTTTTGCATTCTCATCAACACTTGTCTTTTCGATAACCATTCTGACAGGTGTAAACTGATACCTGAGTGTGGTTTTGGTTTACATTTCCTTGACGATTAGCAAAGTTGAGCACCTTTTCATGTGTCTGTTGGCCATCTATAGGTCTTTTTCAGAAAAATGTCTATTCAGGTCCTCTGCCCATTTTTTAAGCTTTGGGGGGAGGGAGTGTATGAGTCCTTTACATGTTTTAGAAATTGACCCCTTATCAGATAGATCCTTTACAAATAACTTCTCCCAGTCAGTAGGTTGCTTTGTCTTTTTTGTTGATGATTTCCTTCACTGCACAAAATCTTTCTGCTTAGTGTAATGCCAATATTTTGCTTTTGTTTCTCTTGCCTGATAAGATGTTCTTAGAAAATTGTTGCTAATGCTAACATTCAAGAGAATACTGCCTATGTTTTCTTCTAGAAGTTTATTGTTCCAGGCCTCAATGTAGGTCTTTAATCTGATTTTTTTTGTGTAAGAAAGTGGTCCAGTTTCATTATTTTGCATGCTGTCCAGTTTTCCAATACCATTTACTGAGGAGGCTTTTTTTCCACTCTACATTGTCTCCTGTGTTGTAGACTAACCATATATGTGACTATTTTGGTGTCAGTACCATACTGTTTTAATTACTCTATATTTTGAAATTGAGGATTATGATACTTCCAGCTTTGTTGTTTCTCAAGATTGCTTTGGCAATTCAGAGACTTTTTCCATGCAAATTTGTTCCACTTCTGTGAAAAGTACTATTGGTATTTTTATTCGGATGCCACTGAATCTGTAAATTGTTTTGGGTAGTGTGAATATTTTAACAATATCAATTCTTCCAATCCATGACTATGGTATGTCTTTCAAAGTATGGATCTTTTTGCCTGCTTGATTTTATTCTTTTTTAGGCAGTTGTAAATGGGATTGTCTTAAATTTTTTTCTCCTACTTTGTTATTAGTGCGTAGAAATGAAACAGATTTCTGTAATTTTCTATCCTTCAACTTTAATGAATTCATTTATTCTAATGTTGGGGTTTTCTCCCCCCACAGTGTCTTACTATTTCCTCTATGTGGTATCTGGAAATATGTTATGGTTTTACTTCTTCCTTACCAATTTGGATGCATTTTCTTTTTCTTTTCTGATTGATGTGAGGACTTCCAATATTCTTTTGAATATAAGCGGTGAGAGTGGACATTTGTGTATTCTTCCTGATCTCAAGGAAAAGCTTTCACCGTTGAGTATGATGTTAGGTGTGGGTGTGTCACATATGACCTTTATTATGTTGAGAATTTTTACTGTGAACAAATGAATTTTGCAAATGCTTTTTCTGCATCTATTGAGCTGATCATAATTTGTAATGGGTTTTTGTTGTTAATGTGGTGTATTGCATGGATTAATTGTGGATATTAACTCATCTTTGCATCCCAACAACTTGTTCATGGTGAATGATGCTTGTAATGTATTTGATGCTTGTAATGTATTACTGAATTCGGCTCATATTTTGTTGAGAATTTTGGCATCTATATTTACTAGAGGTATTATGTAGATTTGGGTTTTTGTAATGTCTTTGGTTTTGGTATCAGAGTAATGCTAGCAACATACAATAAATTTGGAAGCATTTCTTCCTCTTTCCTATTTTTTTGGAATATTTTGTAAAGGATAAGCGTTAACCCTTCTTTAACTATTTGGTAGAATTAGCCTGTGAAGCCATCTGGTTTTGGACTTTTGTGAGATTTTTCTATTACTGATTCAATTTTGCTACTAGTAACCAACCTGTTCTGATTGTCTGTTTTTTCCTGATTGAGTCTTGGAAGATTGTATTTGTATAGAAAATTTTCCATTCTAGTTTCTCCAATTTTTTTGGCATGGAGGTTTTCATAGCAGTCCCTTTTACTCCTTTATATTTCTGTGGCGCTGGCTGCTACTTCTCCTCTTTATTAAAGTCCTCTCTCTCAGGCATCTGAGTGGCTCATCTGCCTTCAGCTTGGGTCATGATCCCAGGGCCCTGGGATCAAGGTCTGCATCGGGCTCCCTGCTAAGTGGGGACCTTCTTCTCCCTCTGCCTCGTGCTCTCTAGCAAATAAAGTCCTCTTTTTTCCTGATGAGTCTGGCCAACGGTTTGTAAATTTTATCTTTTCATTTATTTCCACTGGATTCTTTATTTTCTTTCTTCTAGTAACTTTGGGTTTCTTTAGTTCCTTTGGGTGTAAGGTTAGATTGTGTGAGATGTTTCTTGCAGCAGGCTTTTATTGCTGTAAAATTCCCCCTAGGAACTGCTCAATGACTAAAACATTTTGTTTCTTCGATTTCTTTCTTTACCTTTCGGTTATTTAGCAGCATGTTGCTTAGCCTCCACCCGTGTGAGTTTGTTGTGTCTGGAAAGATAGTTGATGTGATTTTATTCTTCTTGAATTTATTTTGTAGCCTAACATGTGATCTATCCTGGAGAATATGCATTTGAAAAGAAAGTGTACTCTGGGATGGAATGTTCCATCTGGTCTAATGGGTCATACAAAGCCACTGCCGTTGTTAATTGACTTCTTGTGTTGATGATCTATCCATTGATAGTGGGGTGTTATAGTACCCTACTATTATTGTTACAGTACCCTACTATTATTGTATTAATTTATTTAGGTGATGCTACATTTGGTGCATAAATATTTACAACTGTTTGTTATATACTCTTGTTGGATTGATCCCTTTATCATGTAATCTCCATCTACCTCTTGTTATAGTCTTTGTTTTTAAAGTCTATTTTTTTTCCAATATAAATATTGGTAACCTGGCTTTTTGTTATTCCATTTGCATGGAATATATTTTTCCATTTTCAATCTGTAGGTTTCTTTAAGAGTCTCTTGTAGGCAGCATACAGATGGGTCTTGTTTTTTTGTCTTTTGATTGGGGCATTTAGTTCATTTAATTATTGATAGGTGTGTATTTATTGCCGTTTTGTTAATTGTCTTCTGGTTGTTTTTGTAGTTCTTCTCTGTTCCTTTCTTCATCTCTTGCTTTCTTGTGATTTGAAGTTTTTTTTTTTTTTTTTTTTTTTTGCTGTTGTTATCTATTATAGGTTTTTGTGTTTGGTTATCATAGAGTTCCTCAATAACCCCAAGTGTAGAGCAATCTATTTTAAGTGGATGGTCACTTAAGTAAGTTTGAACACATGTAAAAGCACTGTATTTTTCTACTTCTCTCCAATTTTGATACCAGTGACTGATTTTACTTTCTACCTTCACACTAGCTTCAGAACTTATGGTTCCTTTTGCCAGTGAAATATTTTTCAGTGAAATATTTTTCAATTTTCTTATTGTACTTAGACTTCTTTATTTTCCCCTTTAAAAAGTCTCTTGTAAGGTCAGTTTAGTGGTGATAAACCCTATGTGTCCTTCAATTCTGAACAATAATTTTGTTTTGTAGGTGTTTCCCTTTTAGCACATTGAATATAACATGTCACTCCATTCTGATCTGCAATATTGCCGCTGAAGAATCAGTTGATACTCTTCTGGGAGTTCTTTCTTTGTAAGTAACTAGCTGCTTTTCTCCTTTATGTCTTTGTGTCTGGTTGAGTATCTGTTTCTTTCATTCCTCAGTTTAAGGACAGTTTCAATCTATGCCCCTTTTTCTCTCTTTTCCAGGGATCTCTATAATATGAATGTTACTATGCCTGATACATACATTGTCCAATAGGGATTGAAACCACACGAAATCTACATAAGGCCAGTAACTAACTTTAAGCCCAGGAGAGGTAGCTGACCTAGCTGACCTACCTAATACATAGAGTCAGACAAAAATAATCAACAGATTAGAACAGATCAGTGATCTGGAAGAAACAAACATTAATCATTGAAAACTTCCCTGAGAGCCCCAATGTGAACCCAAAAAAGGTCCACACCAGGATACATACTAATTAAAGAGAATTTTTAAAGCAGCAAGAGAACAATTACTTACCTATAAGAAAATCTACATAAGGCTATAAGCTGATTCTTAAGCAGAAATTTTTGGTGTACCCAGTTTTGTAGGAGAAAAACCTATAATCAAGTGTGCTCTAACCAGCAAGGTTGTCATTCACGATTGAAGGAGAAGTTCTTAGGTGAACAAAAGAGTCTAAAACCACTATAGGAAGGAAAAAATTTCACTGCTAAAACATATAGAAAAGGCAGATCAAAAATTTACAAAGTTAGTTAGTAAAAAGTACTAATAATTAGTTGTCATATATACATGAAACATGGAGTAAAAATGTAGTTCTTATAGACTGTGTTCAAACTTAAGCAACAGTCACCTTTATATGGACTGCTATATATACAGGATGTTATAAACATCATGGTAACCACAAATCAAAAACCTATAAAAGGAAGGAATCCATGGATGACACTAAACAATCACAAGGAAAGAAAGCAAGAGAAGGAAAGGACATGACTAAACATTCCAATGAGAAGACCTAGACTAAATGAACTTAGGAAGACTATAGCAGTAGACAACAGCATTAAATAGTAATGAATCAAATATCTATGCACTTACCATAGGAGCACCTGAATATATAAAGCCAATATTAACAGTCATAAAGGAGAAATTGACTAGTAGGGAACTTTAATACCCCCACTTACCTCAAGTAGTAGCTTTAAATGACACATTAGACAAGATGATATATACAGAACATTCCATTCAAAAACAGCAGTATACACATTATTTTCAAGTGCACATAAAACACTTTCCAGGATAGATCGTATGTAGGAACCCAAGTTTCAATAAATTCAAAAAGATTCTGTTTGGGGGGAAATGTTTGATATAATTTCAATGGTATGAAACTAGAAAAAACACGTGCAGGCTAAACAACATCCTACTAAATAACCAATGGGTTGATGGCGAAAACACCAGGACATAAATAAAACTAGAAATGCTATGGTCAAAAATCTTTGGGAAACAACAAAAGTAGTTCCTAGAGGGACATTTATGGCCATTGAAGCCTATGTCAAAAACACGAAAAATATCAAGCTAACATAACCCAAAATTAAGGAAGGAAACAATAAAGACCAATAAAGACCAAAGTAGAAATAACAATAGAAAAAATAGCTGGTTATTTGAAAATCCTGATAAACCTTTAGTCAGACACATCAAGAAAAAGAGGACTCAAATAGCATAAGTGAAAATAACAAACAGCACAAAAATAAGGGACTACTATGAAAAGTTATATGCCATAAAATTGGGCAACCTAGAAGAAACGGATAAATCCTAGAAACAGTCTTCCAAGATGGAATCAGAAAGAAATAGAAAATTGGAATACTGATTACTTGTGATGAAATTGAGCTGGTAATCAAGAATTCTCCCAAACAAACATTTAAAGAAGAGTTAACCTATTCTTCTCAAACTATTACAAAAAATAGAAATGGAAGGAAAACTACCAAGTTCATTTTATGAGGCCAGCATTACCTTGATACCAAAGACACAACAAAAAATAAAGGTCAATATCCCTGATGAACATAGCTGCAAAAATCCTTAACAAAATATTTGTAAATCAAACTTTGAGCTTCATTCACTATGTTTAATACAGCAGATCATCAATGTGCTATACCACATTAACAAGGATGAGAGATAAAGACCATATGATTGGGGAGCCTGGGTGGCTCAGTTAAGAGTCTGACTCTTGATTTCAGGTCATGATCTCAGCATTGTGAGATGGAGTGCCACATTAGGCTCTATGATGAGCGTGGAGCCTACTTAAGATTCTGTCTCTCCCTATGCCCCTCCTCCTTCACTTGCACTCTCAAAAAAAAAAAAAATCCATATGATCATCTCAATAGATGCCAATAAAGCACTTGACAAAATTCAACATTCATTCATGATACAAATTCAACAGGGGTTTAGAGGGAATATACTTCAACATAATAAAGGAAATACATGACAAATCTTCGGCTAATATCATACTCACTGCTGATGAGCTAAAGCCTTTCCTCTAAAATCAGGAACAAGACAAGGATGTCCACTCTCATCTCTTTCATTCAACATACTACTGGAAGTACTAGCTGTGGCAATCAGAGAAGAATAAGAAATAACAGTTATCTAAATTGGTAAGGAAGAAGCAAAACTGCCACTATTTCTAGGTGACATGATACCATACATAGAAACCCTAAAGATTTCAACTAGTAAGTGAATTCATCAAAATTGAGGGTAAAAAATAGAAATCTGCTGCATATCTATATACTAATAAACTAGCAGAAAATTTAAGAATATAATCCCACTTGTAATTGCATTAAAAAGAATAAAATACCTAGAATTAAATTTAACCAAGTGAAAGACTGAGGAAGTAAAGGTGACACAAACATGAAAAGATAAACCATGTTCATGGATTGGAAGAATATTGTTAAACTGCGCATTCTACCCAAAGCAATCTATAGGTTCCATGCAATCTTGATCAAAATACCAATAGTTTTTTTCCCAGAACTAGAACATACAATCCTAAAATTTGCATGGAACCACAAAAGTCCTCAAATTGCAAAAGCAATTTTGAGAGAAAACAAAGCTAGAGGTACCAGAATCCCAGATTTCAAGATACACTACAAAGTTACAGTAGTCAATACAGTATGCTACTGGCACAAATATAAACACATTTATGGTAAATTAATCTATGAGAAAGGCAAGAGTATACAATGGGGAAAACATAGTCTCTTCAATAAATGGTGTTGGGGAAAATGGACCACTTTCTTACACCATACACAAAAACAAACTCAAAATAGATTAAAGACCTAACTGTAAGATCTGAAACCATAAAACATCTACAACAAAACTAGCAATAACCTGGACATCAGCCTTAGCAACTTTTTATGGATATATCTGCTCAGGTAAGGGAAACACAGCAAAAATAAACAGGGACTATGTCAAGCCAGGAAGATTTTTCCCAGTGATGGAAACTATCAACAAAATGAAAAGGCAACCAATTTAATGGGAGAAGATATTAGCAAACGGTATATCCTACAAAGTGGTAATATTCAAAATATATAAAGAACTCACACAATACCAAACATAATAATCTAATTAAAAATGGGCAGAGAGGGGCACCTGGGTGGCACAGCAGTTAAGCGTCTGCCTTTGGCTCAGGGCGTGATCCCGGCATTATGGGATCGAGCCCCACATCAGGCTCTTCCACTATGAGCCTGCTTCTTCCTCTCCCACTCCCCCTGCTTGTGTTCCCTCTCTCGCTGGCTGTCTCTCTATCGAATAAATAAAAAGAATCTTTAAAAATTTTTAAAAAAATAAAAAATAAAAAAAATAAAAATGGGCAGAGGGGCAACAGGTGGCTCAGTAGGTTAAGTGGCTGCCTCCAGGTATGATCCTGGGGTCCTGGGCGTCAGGCTCCCTGCTCAGCAGGGAGTCTGCTCCTCCCTCTGCCCCTCACCCTGCTTGTGCACATACACACACACATGCTCGCTCTAATAATCTTTTTAAAAATTAAAATTAAAAAATGGGCAGAGAATCTGAATAGACATTTTTCAAAGAAGACATATGGATGGCCAATGGACACAGAAAAAGATACTCAACATCACTAATCATCAGGGAAATGCAAACCAAAACCACAATGAGATATCACCTCACACCTATCAGAACAGCTAGTATAAAAAAGACAGGAAATAAGTATTGTCAAAGATGTGGGGAAAAAGGTACTCTAGCGCACTGTTAATGATAATGTAAATTGGGTGCATCCACTATGCAAAACAGTAGGGAGATTCCTTGAAAGGTAGAAATACCATTCAGCAATTCCAGTTCTGGGCATTTACCTTTAGAAAATGAAAACCCTAATTCAAAAAGATATATGCACCCCTATGTTTATTGAAGCATTATTTACATGACCCAAGATATGGGAGCCACCTGTGTCCACTGACTGATGAATGGATAAAGAACATATTATGTACATACAAAAGAGACTATTAGCCATGAAAGAGTGAAATCTTGCCATTTCCATCAACATGGACGGAACTAGAGGGTATTATGCTAAATGAATTAAGCCAAACAGAGAAAGACAAATATCATATGATTTCACTTACATGTTGAATCTAAGAAATACACAAATGAACGAACTATTTGTTGCCTGAGGAGAGGGCAGAGTAGGGATAAGTGAAACAGATAAAGGGGATTAAGAAGTACAATCTTCCAGTTATAAATAACTCATGGGGATGAAAAAAAGGACAGCATTGGGAAGATGGTCGATAATATTGTAATAACTTCATATGTTAACACATGATTACACCAATCAGTGAACATTTTGTAATGTATAGAATGGACAAATCACTGTTATATACCTGACAGTGATATAATATTGTATATCAACTATAATTAAAAATAATTTTTAATTTAAAAAATGTTTACATGTCATTCAAAATTGTCAGTTTAAATAATATGACGATAGGTAAACATTCAAATTCATAATAAGTGAAATGACTTGGTTCATTTCATTATGTCACATACCTTGTAATTGCAGTTTTGCTCTGGTCTAAACTTCCCTATCTCCTTCCATCACTGGAATCCCCCATGAAGTCCTCATACCCTACAATACCCCTGAGCCCATTAATGCCACCAATAGATACTGAGCAAAGAATAGAGTGAATCATGGAGAGACTAAACCAGCTGACCCCACCCAGACCTTTCACCCACATGACCGCCACCATCCTCGAGACCCCTACTGCAGGGGGAGATCAGAATCATGGCGAAACGAAACCAGCTGACCCCACCCAGACCTTTCACCCACATGACCGCCACCATCCTCGAGACCCCTACTGCAGGGGGAGGTCAGCTAGACATCCTACTGGAGGGGAGGGACCCCTTGAGATGCAGGAAGGAAAGTAGGTGGTATTTCCTGAGGGCCAGGATGTCCTCCCCATCGCTAAAAGCAGGCACTGCAGGAAAGGTGACAGACTTCAACAACGGCACCTACCTTGTCAGCGTCACTCTGTTCTGGGAAGGCCAAGTCTCTTTCCTCCTGATGATCCACCCCAGTGAAGGAGTATCTGCTCTCTGGAGGGCAAGGAGCTGAGGCATGACAGGGTTATTTTCAAAGGTAAATTTGTTAACAGCACCACTCCTGTCTTTGCTGAATATGGCTGACCCTTCACTCACGTGCTGAGCTGTGTGAGACCTCAGCACACACCCTGTGAGGTCCTGACTCACATGACCACCCAGAATTGAGAAATTCTTATCTGTCAAAGAATAAAGCCTTTTTCACACATAAACATACTTTCATAGTATCTTTATACACTATTTAGTTGATATGATTTATAATATATATGAGAAGTTCCATGGGTGGAGCTACATTGCCCATCTCAATTAATATTGAATATGACCTTTTCAGATGCCTCTTCTACTCAAGGTCTGGTCAGACACGTGGTATGTGAGACCCTTTTTATGACTCCCACTGCTAAGGTTGGCATTCTCACCAAAATGTTCAATAACAGAGGGCTGCCCAAAGCAGCACTCTGCATCATATGTACCTGTGCTTTCCCATGACCAGTATCCTCAGATTCAGTCATTACTGTAGACCTAGGTTTACAAAATATCTTCAGCGTAAAAGTATTCTGATATGTGTTTAAATTGTTACACCAAAAAAGGATTCTTTGATAAAGAACATCCACGTGCCTTCATCCCCCATATCCTATTATGTAGATTCCACCTCTTACATATCTTTTGCATTCATCCATTTCTTTCCATGACTGGTGCTGCTGAGTTCAGATCATTATCACCTCATCTAGATTACCTGTCAGTTTCCCTCCCAACAATCCTACCCTCGCTAACCCACTGTCCGCACTGCATCCTGAATAATCTTTCTGAGAAGCCAACTCCTACTGGTCATATTCAGTTGATCTCAACATCAGACACTCCGCAGCATGTGCTGCTCAGGTTGAAGGAGTCCATACTCACCAAGATGTGATGTAGTGATTCTTAAAAAGCCTCCACGAACTGGGGTATAAGCATGTTTCATCAGTCATGGCTGCATCAATTCTATATCTTTCTTCCCTTGCTCACAGACAGATGCTCACTCCTTGGTCTACCAGTTCTCCAGTAAGCTGGAAAACTTCATTGCTTAGAATGAACACTCAAGGTCTGTTCGTGAGCCATTTTGCAAAGGGTGACTGTACCACCACCAATCCAGAAGCTGTGGGCCAAGCCCTGAGACAACCTAGAGCTGCAGATTCTTTTGCTCCTTTGCTAACTTTCTGTAAGTTTCAGAAGCTCAGTCCATTTCCTCTCCCTTTCCAATCTGCTGCTATCCATTTTGATCCTGAGGATTCATTTTCCCTAAGCTTGATGACAGAATGGAATGCTTCCTTCGTCCCTCAAGCTATCAAAAAAATATGCTAAGAGGAAGTAAAGTATGGATAGCAAACATGGAAAAATGACATGCATTCCAGATTTCATGTAGTTATCCAAGTTTTCCAAGTGTTGATCTGTAGTCCCTGACTCCCTTCTGAAATAAGTAAAAGCTCAGTTGGGTTTCTGTTCTTTCCTTTTGATCTGATGGTGCATCTCACCAAAGCTTTTCCTACCCGCTAACCATTCTTATGCTTAAAGTCACAGTAAGGATGAAAATGTGATCTCTTGCTTTTTCTGAATGCAACCTGAAGAGTCATCCACAGCAGAGAATGAAGTACCACTTATATTTGTTACACCTAACATCTGGATCCCCATTCCTCCTATATTCCCTTTTACATATACACATACACGGGTTTGAAACAGTGAGTCAAAGGAGGATAAGAGCTCTGAAGCAGGAAGAGTCAGGTAGCGTTTCATCAGCTGGAGGAAAGAAACGCAGAGTACATTTATTCATGCAGCAGACTCAACATGACTTTCCGCCAGCCTCTTCGAGGGTATTAAGGAGATAGCAGTGGATCGGGCAAATGCACAACCTTCCTTGAAATAGTTTACAATCGTCGGAAAGCAAGTTTCTAGGAAAAACGGAAGGTATGCATAGCAAGAAACGTAGAAAAAGCAGCAGGAACCCTGTGAAAAAAGGCCTGCATAACATGCTAAGGAGCCTGAAGTCCTTAAGTAAGTGACTGGGATTTTAAATAGTAACGAATGCAGTCGCATTTGCAACTAGAAATGGTGTTCTGGCAGTTACACAGAAGAATAGAGGCGGGATAAAATGGAGACAGCTTGGTTAATTAGAGGCTCACAGTAATGCAAGAAAAATATTACAGGAACTTGAATAAGTGATGCGGAAACAATGAAAGAAGAGAACTTGCATATTAGATAAATATTTTGCACTGAAAATCCCAGGACACGCCGACTGCGTGTGGCACATAAGCAGAGTGGCCCTGGACTTCAGGTGCTCTCAGAAAGGTAAACAGTTTTCCAAAATGCAAATCTATATACAATGCCCAATACATACAAAATCCACACCAACAATTTTCAGTTGTAGAAAATGTTATTTTTTTCTCACAAGCAAAGACTTCTATTACCTGTATTGTACGGACGGACAGCAGGCTAATTTGTTATCTTCTTTTTTGAAGATCCAATGTGGGAGTTGAAATGGTGACACCCCTAAACTCATGGACATCCCCCCGTATAAGAGTAAGTTTGCTCTGTCCTGTGGTGGGTGGTGCTTGGCGTGGGTGTTCCAAGAGACATTCTTATGCAGGGGCAAGTTTATCAATACGAATCCTAGTAATCATGGATTTCCAGGAGCACAATTCCTGGCAGGTGTCTGTGATGTCAATCACCTAGGATTTTAAAGAGAGAAATCAGCTCAAGGAAATTATTTCAGGCTCTTTTTATAACAGATTTTTATAGTTGTTTATCCAAACGGGGAAAGTATTAGTATCCTACGTTCATATTTAAACATGGTAGTGCATCTCCTAGAGTCGGTGATCTGTCTGGAGCACTGTGCAAATGTCTTTGATGGTTACCCACAGCTTCAGAGTAGGAACATTTTGGTTTGGTTATCCTAATTCTCTGTTGGCATAACTTCCTAACCTTTAGTTTATGCACTTAGCAATTTTATATGGAGTTTCCATTTTATTAAATGTGTTTTAGTGGCAAATGCAAAGCCATGTTACTTATAAAAGAATAATGTTTATACTTGGGTTTAAAATAACTTTCTATAAAGGCTGAGTTTACCAATAACATTCATTTTGAGATTTATTTCAACTAATGATTTATTGCTTAATACTTACTCATGTATTCTGCAAATGTTTATTAAGGTTCTAATAGATATGAGGAATTACGGGCAAATGGAGAAAAATAAATGTTCTGCAAGGTTGCAATCCGAAAGACATTCGACCTACCAATTCTATGAAGAAAGTAAAAAGGCAAGGGCTTATGTTAAAATTGATATTTGACTTAGTGCTGAACGATATCCGTAGACAGAGAATGAGGTGAAAGAGAAAACTCATAAAGATCATGAGTAGGCTTGCCAGGTTTAGCAAATAATTCTCTAGAGTATAAGTTAAATTGGAGTAATTTCTAATTGTATGCATATTACATGAGATAAAGGGTAAAGACTGCATGGAAAATGCACTGAGTTATTTCTTATTAGAAATAAATCAAATTTAATTTGGTAGCCTGTGTTTTTTTTATCTAATAACTCTACTCAGAAGCCAAATCACCATGAACTTTGTCCAATAGGCCAATGCAGTGAGAGTAGTTAGTGGACCATAGGAAAGGAAGAGGCTAGAAAGGAAGGAAGGAACTAACTCATGGAGGTTCTCGAGTACCATGCTGACAATTTTAGGGTTCATTCAGTGAGCTTTCGAAAGCTACAAAAATCAACTAAGGAAGAGAGTGCTATGACCCACTTTGTGCTCTGAGAAGCTGGTTCACAAATTTAACAAAATGTGCATGATCTAGGGGCGCCTGGGTGACTCGGTCTGTTAAGTGTCTGCCTTCAGCTCAGGTCATGATCCCAGGGTCCTGGGATCAAACCCTGCATTGGGCTCCCTGCTCAGCGGGGAACTTGCTTCTCCCTCTGCCCCTCCGCCCTCCTTTTGCTCTCTTTCTATCTCAAATAAATACATAAAATCTTTTTAAAATTTTTTTAAAAAGTTTTTTAAATGTGCATGATCTATAGAAAGAAATGTTTAATGTTACTAAGTGATATAAACTAAGGGGCTTTTTTTCTTCTATTTATATAAATGTTGGATGGGATACCTTGATGTTGAAATGATGTCAAAGTGGCTTAAAACAATAAAAATATGTCCTCTTGCATTCTGCAGGTCAGTAGTCAAACACCTGTCTCACCGAGCTAAAACAGAGCGCTGACAGGGCAGCATTGTTTTCTGGAGGCTCTAGGGCAGGATCTGCTTCCCTGCATGCTCCAGCTTCTAGACGCGCCCTTGTTCCTCACAGCCCCTTCCTGCATTTCACAAAGCCACAATAGGTCAGATCCCCACATCACATGCTTATGACCCACTCTTCTGCCTCCCTCTCCCACTTTTGAGGACAAATAAGATTTAGATTGGTCCCACCTGGCTTACCCAGGATCATCTCCCATCCCAAAATCCATACCTATAATCATATCTGGAAAGTTCCTTTTGCCAGGGAAGGTAACACATTCACAGGTCCCAGGGATGAGAATGCAGATATCTTTGGGGGGACATTAGTCTCTCTACCATAATCTTTAAACTAACCAATAAATATAATGGAATCTTAATATTTTTATCAGCCTCCTGTCAAGTAAACGTTAATACTAATCATAAGAAAATGTGTTATATATCTGATATAGGCTTTCAGAGCACTTAGCTTGACACCTGGCAGAATGAATACCCCGACACATAAATATTGTACCAGCTATGGTTCACAATAATAAGCTTAAAGGCTCTCTTCTCACCAAAGCATGCCAGTACATTATTAGGATGGGTGTATGGATCTTAAGTTTCCAGGGTTATGATATGCAGTCATCCAGGGTGCAATGCTACCAAACCTCACAGAAGCCCAACCATGTCACACTGAGATTTTAATATAATTATAGGATTATGGAAACTCTCTTTAGCAAACCATATCACCAGGACTTAGCTATTCCAGGATTACCTGAAAGAATTCTGATTTCAGAATTTTCCAATTCTTCCACCATCACTATTTTTCCACTTTGTCCACCAGGCTTATGACTATTCTATGGATCTAGACAACCAGGGACTGCAAGGCCTATGGGGGGCTAAGCATGGAGAGAGAGTAAAGCAGAGACTGGACGTGGTCTCCTAGTATCCATTCTCCCTTCCCTCTTTGGTAATAAAACACCATTATTTTAGCTGGGCCCATGGTCACCCAACTAAAGGCCACAGTCTTCCTTGCAGCTAGTGGTGACCATAAAACTAGATTTTAGCCAGGATTGTGAGTGGAAGTGATATGGGAAACATCTAGGTCATGCCTTAACAGTAAAACAACATGCCCTCCCCTTCCTACTGGTTAAACTCTAGATATAATGAGAGATGAAAGAGCCATGTTAGACTATGAGATTGACGTCATAGTTAAGAGTAGCACCATGGGGCGCCTGGGTGGCTCAGTTGGTTAAGCGCCTGCCTTTGGCTCGGGTCATGGTCCCAGGGTCCTGGGATTGAGCCCTGTGCCGGGCTCCCTGCTCAGCAGAGAGCCTGCTTCTCCCTCTCCCTCTGCCTCTCCCCTTCCTGCTTCCTGCTCGTGTGCTCTATCTCAAATAAATAAAACCTTTAAAAAAAAAAAAGAAAAGAATAGCACCTTGATTGTGATGATGGTATCGTGGGTATAAGCATATGTTCGAATTCACCCAACTGCATACATTAAATACAGGCAGTGATTTGTAGGTCACTTATACCTCAGTAAAGCTATAAGAAAATAATAAAGTTAAGATTATCATACCTTCTCCAAAGAAAGAGTGGCAGAACAAGTCAGAAGGAACTGGAGCCCTTGAAACCATGGAACATCATATTGGCCCTGGCCTGCTCACTTTAGGACTGTTATGTGAGGGATAAATAAATTTATATATATTTTTTAAGATTTTATTTATTTATGTGACAGAGAGACAGCCAGCGAGAGAGGGAACACAGCAGGGGAGTGGGAGAGGAAGAAGCAGGCTCCCAGGGGAGGAGCCCGATGTGGGACTGGATCCCAGAACGCCGGGATCACGCCCTGAGCCGAAGGCAGATGCTTAACGACTACGCTACCCAGGCGCCCCAATAAATTTATATTTTTAAGTCATGACTGTTTGTTTCCTGTTTAATATGGAATATCAGTACAGAAATGCTACGTAACAAACCTTAAAAATACAAGGCATTAACTCAGTGGGGATGGGGGGCGGGGCATGGTGAGTGAAAAGGAAAATGACAGCTGAGAAATCTGATGATTTTCATTATGCCATAGCAAAACTTTTGGTACGTTGCTACTTGCAATGCCTTGGAAGGCAGACATGTGCCAACAGAGCCTGTAATTCTAATGGAACTTGCTGGAAAATATCAGAATATTAGTGTTGTCTGTTGTATGTTACTTTTTGTGAAATACTATTTTTAAAATATCAATTCAAACTAGGTATTTTACTGTTTGGACTTTTAAAAATGTGGGCATATTATATTTTTAAGCTAGTTTTTAACAAAAATATTCCTGTGGGAGAAAAATTCATAGAAAAAAATAAGACTCCCGCTTCATTAATGGAACAAAGGTAAGTAGTTTGGTGCAAGGACACCAACTTTTAGACCGCTAATATTCAGGTTAGAGACAAGGCCTAAGTCATCACAGAATCAGCAATGATGACAAAGAGATGACAAAACCTCAAAACCAACAATCAGCTTTGGGAGAAAATGAACAAGGAGGAGTCAAGATGACTCAAAATCTCTCAAATGAGTAGAAGTGGCTAAAACAAAGCTGGTGATCAAAAAATAGTAAGAGGAAGGGAAGGAATTAGGAGACAGGAGTCTGAGGAAGACAGAAAGAGATCCACAAAGGGAAAGACAGAGGAAGGTTAGATATTTAACTTATACCAATAAAATCACTTCCCACAAGCGTCTCTGTTACTAGAGAGTGAAAAAACGAAAAAGAAGTGCCAAGTCAGAATGAAGGTTCCTGCCCCTGGCGGTGATACTTGGGAAGGAAGGTGGATTACAACATTTGTAACCAGATTCACTTAAATACAATTGAGTCAAACGGCTGTTTGAAAGGAAAATTCATGTACCTCCTGGGAGACGACGCTGCACCAGTGGATCGAATACTTACCCGAACTTGTAAAAAGTATGTAGTTATTTTACATTCTTTCAGAAATCCAGGCTGATGTTAAAGTACTTTCAATGAGATTTCTATTCTCTCGTTTTGGTTATTTTATTTTCAGCTTCATTCAAGTTTCTAGATTTGAGCCTTTTAAGTTAAAATATGTTTTATTCCCTCTTTCACAAGAAATATTGTTTCTCTTTATAAAATTCCAGTGAAAACTTCACATTTTGATTGATATTTCATACATATGAACAGATAACCTACCCTAAAGTGTAGGATGTTCCAGTCAAAAATAATCTAGATGGAAGAGTATTTTAAATGATAAAATATTCTTTTTAAAAATATTAATCATTGCCTTCGAGTTAAAAAAAAATTTATTAGCACTGAACTTTCTTGATCTTCATGGAACTAGAAGCTTTTGGAGATTTTATTTATTTACTTGAGAGAGAGAGCAGGAGTTGGGGGGGGGGCAAAGGGAGGAGCAGACTCCCCGCTGAGCACAGAGCCTGACCCCAGGACCCCGAGATCATGACCTGAGCTGAAGACAGACACCTGACTGACTGAGACACCCAGACGCCCCATGCAACTGAAATTTTTAACAAACTTTTGCTTTTGGACGCAGACAGACACATTTAGATTGGGTGGAAAAGACACAGCTATTCTTTTGTCACTCTTTCAGGTCTACTCCGTGATAGATGAGGGTTATATCCCTCGGGAAACTGACTGGATATCAGGTGACAAAAATGCAGCCATTATCATCACACTTGGCCAGCACTACAGGCCCCTCCGCATTGACATTTTCATTCACAGGGCCATTGGTGCCTAAAAAACTTCTCAAGGACTGTTCCTAAGTAGCCCGGCCACGAAACAGAAAACATCAGGGAGACACAGAAAGGTTTGGAAACTTCCATGGTTACATTCAATATCTTACCATGAGGGCATTTTCAAAGACCTCAGTGTGTGTGTGTGTCACTGATGCCTGTGACATGACCATATGGCACGAAGAGTGTCCACCCACATGGTCATGTAATTGGAAATCAGATTAACATGTTTTTTTTTTTTTAAAGATTTTATTTTTATTTATTCAACAGAGATAGAGACAGCCAGTGAGAGAGGGAACACAAGCAGGGGGAGTGGGAGAGGAAGAAGCAGGCTCCCAGCAGAGGAGCCTGATGTGGGGCTCGATCCCACAACGCCGGGATCACGCCCTGAGTGGAAGGCAGACGCTTAACCGCTGTGCCACCCAGGTGCCCCCAGATTAACATGTTCTTAAACTACATTTGCTGAAGCATAAATATACAAAATCCCCAGAAAAAAAACAATCTCTGCAAATAATTCTACTTGTCAGAGAAATTTTATTTTAGGGACAAAGAAAATCAAAATCAAAAGAAGCTGGGCAGGGAGGACATTTAAGAACAAAGACAAACAACATTGGATGCAAAGCCAGGAGAATCAGACATGAAGAATGACTATACCATCCCTGGAGGCTGTCTACATGTGATAATAAATGTTCATATTCCTTAAACAAGTTTGGGTCATAATTTCTGGTCCTTGTGGCTGACAGCGTCCTACTTGATACTCTAGTAGGGTGAAAGAGAATAAGCATGTGATCATTATGATGTGTCATCCACCATTTTCTGTAAAGGGCTAGAGAGTAAATGTTTTACACTTTGGGGGCCATTCATCTCTGTTATAACTGCTCTGCCATTGTAGGGTGAAAGCAGCCACAGACAAATAGAAATGAATTAGTATGGCTATGTTCCGATAAAACTGCAGGACACTGAAATTCAGATTTCATATAATTTATTCTTCTTTTGATTTCCTCCCAGATTTTAAAAAATACAAAAACTATTCTTAAACTTCCAGGGAATATGGCAGGGGAGGAAGGTCCTAGGCTCACTTTGTCCTGTGGATACACCCAGATAATACCCACAGCAGTATAAATAACTCAGAAAATGGCCCAAAGACAGCAGAACAGACTCTCCACAGCCAACTGTAGAGAAGAGGCCACATCAACGAGGGTAGGAAGGGTGGAAACACAGTCAGGAGCCAGACTGACCCATGGGACTGTCCATGGGAGAATAGGACACCATGGGCATGGAGAGCGGAGAGGAACAGACCACACACCAGGTGCCTCAGACCTGGGGAACTACACTGGGAAGATCAATCTTCACAACATTTAGCTTTAAAAACCAGAAGGGCTAACTTTGTGTGTTCTTACAATCAGTGGGGTTAACACCGGGAACTTTAAAAAGCATCAGGCTCAGCTCTGGGAGAGTCAGAGGGTGATAGGAAACTAAGTCCCTGCCCTTAAAGAGACAGCACAACAAACAATCCTTTTAAGATACAGCATAGAAGCAGCAGTTTGAAAAATGCCTGGAGGATACAGGAGAGAGATTTACTAATCTCAGAGTGTGTGCTGAAGGGCTAGAGATCTTTGGGAAACTTCTCCAAGAACAAAAGAACTGGCAGATGAAATTTCCCTCTCCTGAGTCCCAGCCTAGATACAGAGACATCTGCCAGAACCAGCAGAATTCGAACACTCTCCACCTAGCTTGCTAACAGTACGCCCTGTCCCCCATGGTCTTCTGTGGATTCACCCCTCCAACCAAGCATCAGTGGGAGTTTTCCCAGGCAGCTGCAGATCCCCTCCTGCACCTTGTTGGCACCATGCACCCTGTCCCTGTGTTCTCCTGTGGACCGATCCCCTGCAATGTGCCCTTGGCAGTCCATCCAAAGCAATGCGACAAACACGGCAGGGTGCAAGCAGCCCCAAAAGGAGCCAGCACCACACCAAAGTGACGGCTGCCCCAGGGAGAGGGGAAGATAACTATACACACCTCTCCAGCCGTGGACCCAGCAGTGGGCTGGGGGCAGACATCTGGTCTGACTGCAGGCCCCACCCACCAACAAAATCTTCCTGGAGGATGACACAGGAACAGCACACTGCAGTTTGGTGCTACTGCAGCTCTGGCAGCTCAAGCCCAAGGCAGCCCCAGACTGGCCCACTAGCAACACAGGGACCAAACCCTGCTCAAAACACGCAGAGAGCCATTGCAGATACCTGGACTACAGGCAAATGCAGCTCAGCCACAACTGTAAGGTGCACACAACACACACAGGAGACAGGACGGACGTGCCAGGTTCCAGTGAACAGGGGCCGTTGCACTGAAGGGCACTACAAAACCTCTTCAGGCCGCTGCTTTCAAGAGCAGGAGATGTTGCTGACTTTCCTAACACTCAGAAACACAGAAAAAATGAGGAGATGGCAACTATGTCCCAAACGTAAGAACGGGACAAAATCACAGCAAGCAGCTAAATGAAACAGAGATAAGCAATATGCCCAGTAGAGAATTTAAAGTCATGGTCATAAAGATACCTCCACTGGACTTGAGAAAAGAGTGGAGGATCTCAGTGAGACCTTCAAGAAAGAGATAACAAATAGAAAAAAGAACCAACCAGAAATGAAGAACTCAATAGCTGAAATTTAGAATACACTAGAGGTAATAAATAGTAGACTAGAGGAAACAGATCAGATCAGTGAGCTGGAAGACAGAGTAATGGAAAGTAAGCTGAACAGGAAAAAGAAAAAAGAATAATAAAAAATGAGAATAGGTTAAGGGAACTCAGAAACACCATCATGTGTAATAACATTTGCATTATAGGGATCCCAGAAGAAGAAGGAGAAAGAGAAAAGGGTACAAAAAATTTATTTAAAGTAATAATAGCCCAACACTTCCCTAAACTGGAAAGAGAAACAGACATCCAGATCCAGAAATCACAGAGAGACTCCGACAAAATCAACCCAAGGAGGTCCACACCACAACACATAGTAATTAAAATGGCAAAAAGTAGTGATAGAGAATTTTAAAAGCAGCCAGAGAGGGGTGCCTGGATGGCTCAGTCAGTTAAGCATCTGCCTTTGGCTCAGGTCATGATCCCAGGGTCCTGGGATTGAGCCAGGCATCAGAGCAGGGAGCCTGCTTCTCCCTCTCCTCCCTACTTGTGCTCTCTCACTATCTCTGTCTCTGTCTCTCTCTCTCTCAAATAAATAAAATCTTAAAAAAAAAAAAAAAGCAGCAGGAGAAAAGAAAAGTTACATGCAAGGGAAAACCCATAAGGCTATCGCTGATCTTTCAGCAGAACCTTGCAGGCCAGAAAGGAGTGGCGTGATACAAAGTACTAAAAGGAAAAAACCTACAAGCAAGAACACGCCATCCAATAAGGCTATCATTCAGACTAGAAGCAGAGATAAAAAGGTTCCCCCTTTAACAAAGTTAAAGGAATTCATCACTACTAAACCAGCCTTATAAGAAATATTAAAGGGGATTCTTTGAGTGGAAAGGAATACCATAAGCAGGAGTAAGGAAAGTAGGAAAGGAAAAAAACCCACAGGTATGCAACACAAAAGGTAGTAGATTAATCACTCGGAAAACCAGTATGGAGGTGAAAACACAAAAGCAGTACAACCAAGTGTATCTATAAAAATCAGTCATTGGATTCACAAAATAGAAGGATGTAAGTTATGACACCATATACCTAAAACATGGTGGGGGGAGAGTAAAAATTTAGTGCTTTTAGAACGGGTTCAAACATAAGTGACCATCATCCTAATATAGACTGCTATATGCACAAGATGTCATCTATAAACCTAATGGTAACCACAACTCAAAAACCAGTAACAGTTATGCAAAAAATAAAAAGGAAACCAAGCATCACTAAAGAAAGCCATCAAACCACAAGAGAGCGAGAGAAGAAAGGGGTAGAGAAAAAGAAAAAAGCCATAAAACAAGTAACAAAATGGCAATAAATATATACCTAACAACTATTTTGAATGTAAATGGATTAAATGCTCCAATCAAAAGACACAGGGTGACTCAATCAATAAAAAACACTAGACCCATCTACATATTGCCTACAAGGACCTCATTTCAGACCTAAAGACACATGCAGATTGAAAGTGAAGGGATGAAAAAACATATATCATGCAAGTGGAACTAAAAAGAAAGCTGGGGTAGGAAGACTTATATTGGACAAAATGGACTTTAAAACAAAGACTGTACCAAGAGGCAAAGAAGGACACTACATAATCATAAGAGAACAAGCCAACAAGAAGATATAATAATTGTAAATATTTACGCACTCAACACAGGAACACCTAAATATATAAAGCAGCTGTTAACAAACATAAAGAAACTGGTAGTGATACAATAATAGCAGGGGAATTTAACACCCCACCTATATCAGTGGATACATCCTCCAAACAGAAGATCAACAAGGAAACACTGGCTTTGAATGACACATTGGTCCGGATGGGTCTAACAAATATATTCAGAACATTCCATCCAAAACAGCAGAATACATATTCTTTTTAAGTACACATGGAACATTCTCCAGAATAGATCACATGTTGGCAACAAAACAAGTCTCAACAAATTTAAAAAGACTGAAATCTTATCATGCATATTTTCCAACTGCAATAGTATGAACCTAGAAATCAACTGCAAGGAAAAATCCAGAAATAACACAGGGAGGAAATAATACACGGGGGTTAGATAACATGCTACTAAACAATCTATAGGTCAAAAATAAAAAATACCATTTCAAAGGAATATATGCACCCTGATGTTATAGCAACATTAAAACAATAGCCAAATTATGGAAAGAGCCCAAATGTACATCGACTGAACAAATAAAGATGTGGGGGATATATATATATAGAGAGAGAGAGAGAGAGAGAAATATAGATATAGATATATAGATATAACAAGTGTATGTATGTGTGTGTGTGTATATATATATATATGTATATATATATATATAATACTGGTTATATATATATTATATATATAATATATATAAAACTGGTTATTACTCAGCCATTAAAAAAAGTATGAAATCTTGCCCTTTGCAACAACATGGATGGAGCTAGAGAGTATTACACTAAGTGAAATTAGTCAAAGAAAGATAAATACCATATGATTTCACCCTTATGTGGAATTAAAGAAACAAAACAAATGAACATAGGAAGTAAAAAAGAGGAAAACCAAGAAACAGACTCTTAACTATAGAGAACTGGTAGTTACCAAAGGGGAGGTGGGTGGAGGGGATGGGTTAAATAGGTGATGGAGATTAAGGAGGGTACTTGTGATAAGCACCAAGTGTTGTATGTAGGTGTTGAATCACTACATTCTATACCTAAAACTAATATTGCACTGTACATTAACTGGAATTTAAATAAAAATGTGAAAGAAAAAACTAAAAATAAAAAGTAAAACATAAAAAATGGGTGAACCAAGAAATCAAAGAAGAAATTAGAAAATACATGCAGGGGGTGCCTGGGTGGCTCAGTGGTTAAGCATCTGCCTTTGGCTCACAAGCCCCGCATTGGGCTACCTGCTCTGCTGGGAGCCTGCTTCTTCCTCTCCCACTCCCCCTGCTTGTGTTCCCTCTCTTGTCGGCTGTCTGTCAAATAAATAAATAAAATCTTTAAAAAAAAAAAAAAAGAAAGAAAATACGTGCAGATAAATGAACATAAAAAGACAATGGTGCAAAATCTTTGAGATGAAGCAAGTTATTCTGAGTGAAGATTATAGCAATACAGGCCTACCTCAAGAAGAAAAATCTCAAATAAAGAATGTATCCTTATACCTAAAGGAGCTAGAAAGAGAAGAAGAAACAAAACCAGGAGAAAGAAGGAAACAGTAAATATTAGAGCAGAAATAAATGAAATAGGAACTGTTCTTTGAAAAGATAAAATTAATAAACCTTTAGTCAGACATATCAAAAAAAGAGAGAGAGAGGGAGAAAAGAGAAGGGGAGAGAGGACTCAGACAAAATCACAAATCAAAGAGGAGTAATAACTGATATCATGAAATACAAAGGATTATCAGAGATTATGAAAAATTATATGCCAACAAACTGGATGACCTAGAAGACATGGATAAATTCCTAGAAACATATAACCTCCCAAAACTGAATCACAAAGAAATAGAAAACTTCAACACACCAATTACTAGCAATGAAACTGAATCAGTAATAAAAAAACTCCTGACAAAACAAAAGTCCAGGAACAGATAGCTTCATAGTTGAATTCTACCAAACATGTAAAGAAGAGTTAACACTTATTCTTCTCAAACTATTCCAAAAAAGAGAAGAGGAAGGAAAGCTTCCAAATTCATTCTATGAGGCCAGCATCACCCCAATAGTAAAACCAGATAAAGATACTACAAAAAAAAAAAAATTACAGGCCAATATCTTTGATGAACATAGATAAAAAATCCTCAACAAAATATTAGCACACCAAAACCAACAATACATTTAAAAAAAAATCATTTGGCACAATCAAGTAGGATTTATTCCTGGGTTGCAAGGGTGGTTCGATATGCATAAATCAATGAAAATGATAAATCACAAGAACAACAAAAGGATAAGAATCATATGAGCAATCATCTTAATAGATATAGAAAAAGCATCTGACAAAATTCAACATCCTTTCATGATAAAAACTCTCAAAGTAGATCTAGAGGGAATGAAGCATGAGAGACTATGGACTCTGGGAAACAAACTAAGGGCTTCAGAGGAGAGGGGGGTGGGGGAATGGGATAGGCTGGTGATGGGTAGTAAGGAGGGCAGGTATTGCATGGTGCACTGGGTGTTATACGCAAGTAATGAATCATGGAACTTTACATCAAAAACTAAGGATGTACTGTATGGTGACTAACATAATATAATAAAAAATTATTTTAAAAAAGATCTAGAGGGAATATATCTCAACATAATAAAAACCATATATGAAAAACCTGCAGCTAACATCCTCTATAGTGAAAAACTGCCTTTTCTCTAACATCAGGAATAAAATAAAGATGTCTGCTTGTACCACTTTTATTCAACATAGTACTGGAAGTCCTAGACACAGCAATCAGACAAGAAAAAGAAATAAAAGGCATCCAAATTGGTAAGGAAAAAATAAAACTTTATACTGTATATAGAAAACCCTAAAGACTCCACCAAAAAACACTTATTAGAACTGATAAATTCAGTAAAGTCACAGGACACAAAATCAGTATACAGAAATACACTGCATTTTTGTACACTAATAATGAAGTAGCAGAAAGAATTATTTTTTTAAAGATTTCATTTTTGTGAGGGTGGGGGGGAAGAGAGAGAGTTCGAATGAGCAGGGGGTAGGGGCAAAGGGAGAAGCAGACTTCCTGCTGAACAGGGAGCCCAATGAGGGACTCGATCCCAGGACCTTGGCATCATGACCTAAGCCAAAGGCAGACGCTTAACCGACTGAGCCACCCAGGCACCCCAGAAAGAGAAATTAACAAAAACAATCCCATTTACAATTGTGTCAAAAAAATAAAATATCTAGGAATAAACTTAACCAAGGAGGTGAAAGACCTACACTCTGAAAACTATAAAACAATGATGAAAGAAATTTAAGAGGACACAAACAAATGGAAAGACATAACATATTCATGGATTGCGAGAACAAATATTGTTAAAATGTCTCTACTACCCAAAGCACCTACAGATTTAATGCGATCCCTAAAAAATATCAACAGCATTTTTCACAGAACTAGAACAAATAATCCTAAAATTTGTATTGGAACCAAAAAAGACCCTAAAGAGCCAAAGCAATCTTGAAAAATAAGAACAAAACTGGAGATATCACAATTCCGGGCTTCAAACCATATTACAAAGCTGTAATAATCAAAACAGTATGTACTGGCACAAAAGTAGACACATAGATCAATGGAACAGAATAGAGAGCCCAGAAATAAACCCACAGTTATATGGTCAATTAATCTATGACAAAGGAGGCAAGAATATGCAATAGGAAAAAGACAGTCTCTTCAATAAACGGTGCTGGGAAAACCGGACAGCTACATGGAAATGAATAAAACTGGACCACTTTCTTATACCATACACAAAAATAAACCGAAAATGGATTAAAGACTTAAATGTGAGACTTGAAACCATAAAAATTCTAGCAGAGAGGATAGGCAAGTAATTTCTCTGCCCTTGGCCATAGCAACATTTTTCTAGATA
The DNA here is from genome assembly GCF_017311325.1 of Ursus maritimus. NCBI lineage: Eukaryota > Metazoa > Chordata > Mammalia > Carnivora > Ursidae > Ursus > Ursus maritimus. The sequence goes on from NW_024424008.1 coordinate 52,737,920, forward strand.
TGTCTTCTGAGGCAAGGGAAACAAAAGCAAAAATTAACTATTGGGATTATATCAAAATGAAAAGCTTTTGCACAGCAAAGGAAACCATCAACCAAATGAAAAGGTAGCCTACCGTATGAGAGAAGCTATTTGCAAATGGCCAATTTAAAAAACGGATAGAAGATATCAACAGATTTTTTCTTCAAAGAGGACATACAAATGGCCAAAAGATATGTAAAAAGATGCTTAATTAACATCACTAATCATCAGGGAAAGGCAAATTAAAACCAAAATGAGATGCTACCTCACACCAGTCAGAATTGGCTAAAATCAAAACCACAAGAAACAATATGTGCTGACAAGGATGTGGAGGCTAAAGGATGTGGAGGCTCTCTTAGTGGGAATGCAAACTGGTGCAGCCCCTATGGAGGTTCTTTAAAAAATTAAAATTATCTTATGATCCAGTAATTCCACTACTGGGTCTTTACCCAAAGAAAATGATAACACTAATCCAAAAAGATACATGTACCCCTATATTTATTGTAACATTATTTACAATAGCCAAGATATGGAAGCAGCCCAGGTGTCCGTCCATGGATGAATGGATAAAAAAATGTGGTATATATATATACACAATAGAACGTCACTCAGCCATGAAGAATGAGATCATGCCATTTGCAACAAAGTAGATGGATCTAGAGGGTGAGTGATGCTAAGTGAAATAAGTCAGGGAAAGACAAATACCATATAATTTCACTCATATGTGGAATTTAAGAAACAAAACAAATGAACAAAGAGAAAAAGAGACAAATGAAAGAAGCAGATTCTTCAATACAGAGAACAAACTGGTGGTCATCAGAGGGAAGGTGGGTGGAGGGGATGCGTGAAAGAGGTGAAGAGATTAAGAGCACACTTACCTTGAAGAGCACTGAGTCATGTATAGAATTGTTGAATCTTTATACTGTGTACCTGAAACCAATGTTAACACTGTATGTTAATTATATTTCAATAAAAAGGAAAGAAAAAACTTGGTAAAAAAAAAACCACAAATTCCTTAGACATTAAGGGAAAAACTAGG
>NW_024424008.1:52738984-52752430 GCF_017311325.1 Ursus maritimus
GAAAGAGAAGAAAACTCTCATAACTTGAGAAAGTTTATCTGCTAGAAAACTACAATAAATATCACTTAATGAACGAAATAAACATTTCTTATTACTGTCAGGAAGAAAACATGAATGACTTCTATTCAACAATGCATTGGCGGTACATGTCAGAAAGGAACAGAAGTAAAAAATAATAAATAAAAATAATACAAATTTTTAAAAAGAAAGGAACAAAAGTAACTGTTTCTGGTTATTTGCTCACTCACACAAAAAACAAGAGGTTAAATATAAAAATTTAAAAGGTAACATGACACAAGCTCAACATATGAAAATTAATAGTTTTTATCACAGCAGCAATAGATAGACAATATAATCAAAATTGCATGGTATCTCTGCATAGAGAATGTCAACATGTTTTATTACATTTAATCCCAGAAACTTGGTACTTTTTGACCTATTATAAATGTATCTTTAAAAATCTTTAGTATTATAAAACATACAATATGTTTAGAAATATGCAGTCAGTGAACTATCAAAAACATCGGGTAACCCAATGGTCAGGAATAAATACAGCGATGGGCAAAAACACACACGCACACAATCTAACCACATACTGAAAGACTAAACAGACCTATTTAGATTCAACACAATTCCACACAAAATCCGAGCAGGTTTTATGTGTGACAGGGGGAAAGATGTAATTTGACAATATAATTCTAAAATTTCTAAGGAAATTAAAAAGGCCAAAAATAATCGAAACACTTCTAAGATAGAAGGCTCAGAACTTACTTTTCCAGATCTCGAGACTTATTTTAAAGCTATATATAGAATTTATGACAGTGTGGCGCTGATGCAAAGGGAAACACAAGACCAATGAAATAGAGTACAGAGAACTAAACTCTTGGTTCATGACAAATAAATCACTGCAGAGCAGTGAAGGAAGGAAAGCCTTTTCAATAAATAATTCTGGGAAAACAGGATATCCATGGGGAGAAAAATGAAATTGGAACCCTATATTACACCACACACACACACACACACACCAGTCCTGGGAAATCATAGACCTAAGTATGAAAAGCAAAGCAATAAAGCTTCTCCAAGAGTACATCTCACACCATCTGTAGCGAAGAGCCACTTTTTAAAAAAAAAACATCTAAACTTTCAAGGATCCATGCTTGGCCCTACTATGCATGACTAGTACACAGCTTATGAAACCTGACTCATCACGTGAGGTTGAAAACACTAGAACCCTCAAAGGATGAGTCTGCTAGTCACACACTTGCATGCCATGATAACATCCCATTCCCACAAGAGTTTCTGAATGCTTACTCTCAATTTCTATACTTATCGTGAACCACTGAAACAGTTTAGAACTGGCACAGGTTCTCAGACTACAGTTTGATTGGCACGATAAATAGCTCTTGGACTGTTGAAGATAATACAAGAAAATATCTTAGCGACTTCAAGGTAGAATATGTTTTCTTAGACTGAATTCTAAAGGCGCTAATTGTAAGGAAAAATATGGGTAAGTTTTAGCACATTAAAATCAGGAACTGCTTATCCAAAGATATCATTAAGAGAGTGAAAAAACAAACTAAAAACTGTGAAAAAGACATTTGTAAGACACTGAATAAAGGATTCTTTTTTCTCTGTGTCCAGACTGATAACTTAAAATCCAGATTTATAAGTCAGACAATGTGAAAAATAAAACACATGTCCCTCCCAAAACCATAACAAAGTAAAAAGATAAATTACAGAGAAAAAACACTTGCAATTTGCATCCTAACCAATAAAGTAATATGCCTATTATATAGAGAGCTCTTAAAAATGGAAAAGAAAAAGGCCCAGAGAGAAAAATTAGCCCAAGTTGTGAGTAGGCAATTTAGTAGAAAATATGAAAATGGGCCTTAAACACAGAAAAAGAAATGCATATTTGAACAACACTGAGAGACCATTTCTTGTGTATCAAGTTAGCAAAAATCCCAGAGTGAAAACATACAATATTGATGAGGCTCTGGAGAAATGGACATTCTCAAACGTTCCCGTTAGGAATCCAAAATGGCACAGCGCCTGTGGAGAGAAATTTGACAATATTTAGAAAAATTATATACATATTTCCCCTTTGACCTGGCATTCTCAAAGACACCAGAGAAAATACAAAATGACTATGCACAAGAGTATTCATTGGCACAGTCATGTCATACAAACTCATTGCAACTTGTAATAGCAAGAGATTGGAAAACAAAGTAACACTGCACCAATAAAGGACAAATGAAACAATTACGGTACATCTTCTCAAGAAAACACAATACAGCCATAAAAAAGAATGGGAAGGAGCCCAGGAACTGGGATGCTGTAGTTTCCAGAACATGTTAAAGGAGAAAAGCAAGTTCCGATATACAGTATGCCAACTCCCAGGTTAAATAAAGGGGGGGGGGTGTATTTCCTTATACTTGCAACAACGATTAAAAAAAAAAAAAACCCACTGGAGTACAAATGAAAGATGAATAGAAAGCTATCTACAAAGGCATGTAAAATTCAGAGGAGAAGGGACATAGATAGAAATGAGACTTCTCATGTCTTTTTACACCATTTTGGAGCCACATACATGATTTACATGTTAAAATTTTAAATCAAAAAGAAAATAGTGGTTCCTAAAAATGAAAAAAAAATGAGCTAACTGTAAGTCAAATAGTGAGGGTCATTACCTTGCTCCCCAAACCAAAGAACCCCATCAAAAAGGAGAGTTACAGACCAGTATCCCTGCTGACCATGGTTGCCAAAATTCTCACTAAGGTACTAGCCAATAGGATCCCACAGTACATTAAAAGGATTATTCACCATGACCAAGTGGGATTTATTCCTGGGCTGCAAGAGTGGTTCAACATTCATAAATCAATCAATGTGATACACCACATTACTAAAAGAGAGGACAAGAACCATATGATCCTCTCAATAGATGCAGAAAAAGCATTTGACAAAATACAGCATCCATTTCATTCTATCTCAAACAATTAAGATTTTAACTTCAAAATATGCCACAAGATCTTAAAAAAAAAAAACACGCAAAAATCCCATTTACAAAAACAATTACCTTTATATGCAGTAAAAACATACCTTTTTTGTCAAGGTTTATTTTTTCAGTCCTCATCTAAGGCTGGTCACTGGCAGCATCTTCTTTAAAGAGAGGGGTTTTCTTCATTGTTTTACAGCCTAAATGTATAAAACTCAGAGCGAGGGCTCCATTGCAATAGGGCTGAACACACGGAGTTAGTCCTAAGGTTTTCTGTACCTCTCAGCAGACTTCAGAGAGGCAAGACTGATGCTGTGGAGCAGTTCTTCTTGCCGTTTGCTCCTGGTCTCGAAGCCTCAGTGATGTTGGTTGTGGCACTTGGTAGAGAAGGGGTACCAGTGTGAGGATGACCACCAAATAGCTGAGAGCCACATCCCCCTGCAGGCTTATCACCACATGTACGAATGCTGGAGCTCCATCACTGAACACCGGCAGAGCCCATGCGGCCTCTCAGAAGGTCCGAAGTTTTCGGGTACCTATAACACCTGTGAACTCCACCCCCAATATTCTTAAGGGTCACTCCTTAATCCACAATCTGTGCCTCCTCCTGGCCCTTGTGTGGCTGTGACAAAGAAGAGCACGAGCAGAGACAAAGTTGCAGGAGCAGAGCAATCAGGGGTGCACCTGAGACCTTTGTCAGGACGTGACATTCCACGTTTCCTAAGGGGCCCCGCATGCCACTTTGGTACAGACTCCTCTCCTGCCCAAGACTCCTTTTCCTCTACTTCCCACTCCCCAACCCCTGGTTTCTCTGCTCTCCTCCATCTCTCCAGAGCACAGAAGACACCCTCCACAGAGACGCAGCCCAGAGCTATCCTTGGAATGGTACTATTCATCTCTAGTTCTTTAAATAGGCCCACGCACACCACAGCATCCAATCGACGTTTGCCAAATAAATGAGGTTGCGTCTCTATACCTCCAGAACATATTGTAAAGCAGAACATAAGCAGTAGTGCCCACAGAGACACAGCACATTTAAAATCAAATTAATATCATCTTTTGTAAGATGAGAGGAAGAGAAACAAGATAAAACAGAGTAACCAGCACAATCATCCATGAAGAAGAAGGGTGATGGGCCAAAACTCTGTGTTTACAATTAGGGTCACTGTTGACACTTCTTTACACCTGCTGTTCACTGGGTGAGGGTGGAGTGATTTGGAGCAGACATTATAATGTAGGGAATGGAGAAATAATCTAAGCATGAGGAAGCCTGGGTCTCAAAAAAAATTCACATGCAGTGAATTTGTTGTTTTGTTTTGTTTTGTTTTTAAGATTTTATTTATTTATTTGACAGAGAGACAGCCAGCGAGAGAGGGAACCCAGCAGGGGGAGTGTGAGAGGAAGAAGCAGGCTCCCAGCGGAGGAGCCCAATGTGGGGCTCGATCCCAGAACGCTGGGAACCTGCCCTGAGCCAAAGGCAGACGCTTAACGACTGCGCCACCCAGGCACCCCAGCACCTTGTTTTTAATTTCCCTTCTTTTTGATTATGCTAATGATACATACGGAGAACCTAAAAGATCCCAACAGCGAAGACATTGTAGCAATTGTAGGACGAACAAGGCTCCATTCTGAGTATCATTCATTCAATGCACACTGTTTTTACTCAACAACTATTATGTGGCAGACCTTAGCTGGGGATAAAATGTTAAAACTGTAGTTCCAGTCCTCACGTAAGGGACTGTCTAGAGTGAATACCAGTAAGTATCAGGCTATTACAATACTGTGTGATACCTGTTACAAAAGGGTGCTGGGGCGGTGGGGGGGGGGGTGTCACGTGCTCCAGGGTTGAGTGTTCAGAGAAAGCTTCCTGGAGGAAGAGATCTCTAAATCTAAAATAAGACTAGAAGAGTAGGATTCGGGGATGCAAAAGAAGAAGCGTAAGGAGAGCAATCTAGAGGGAAAGCATTCCAGAAGGAAGAGCATGAACAAAAGGGCTCACCTTTCATGTGATTTAGTATGCAGTCTCTCTTGTTTGCTTTCTTGTTTTCAAATAAGATGATTCATAAAACATCGCTGGTACTTATGTTAGGGCTAAATATATGGATCATTTTTACAATTGAAAGGATTCCACAAAGACTGAAAAAGAAAAAAAAAGTTTCATTTCTCCACTTATTCAACATAACCTCTCTCAGGAGTCAATCTATTCTGGGTCAGACCAAGAAAAGAGCATTAAATTGCCTGGTGATGTATTGTGGACTTTTTAAATTAGTAAAGACTTAATATTCCCTCAGTTTACCCATGATTTGGTAGCCTGGGAGACCAAAGTAAAGGAGATGAAAAAAAAACAGAGTTAAACAACTTTGCCTTAACTTGTGTCCACAACTAAATTTTAAATTACTCTTGAGTATGGAGCTTGCCTTGAATGCCCTATACTACATACCTAGCACAAGACGGAGTCTAATGCTTCTTAAACAAATAGATATATTGTTCCATACATTTTAAAGAGATATCATGGAAATGAGATATCATGGTTTCTGAAATGCATAAGAGTTTCTGTAAATGTCAGTCTCTTCCCCTTGTAACCCAGCTGTGAGAGGGTAACTATGGAATGGAAAAGTCTCTTTCTAAACTATACATACAAAAGAGAGCTCACGAGCTCCCTGAGCTGCCCCACAGGACAGCTCTGGTGGATATGACAAAATCTAGGAGTTTCATTCTGCTCAGTTTCTACACCAACCCCAAGGGTTGTATTCACATAAAGTAGGAACACCTATACCACCACCACCACCACCACCACCACCACCACCACCACCACCACCACACACACACACACACACACACACACACACACACACGAAGGGCTATATAATGGTTAGATCACAGGCTTGAGAGCCAGATGGCCTATATTTGAACCATCACTCCAGTATTATTAATTTTATGGCCATAGGCACATTACTTAACATCTTCCTGCTTCATTTCTAATTCATAAAATGAATATAATATAGGACCTACCTCAGAGTTGACTGTTTTCCCATATTCGATGAATAATTAGCAGCTGGCTGTCTTTATTTTCTCCCAGAAATCCTTCCACTGCCCTGAAAGACCTGAGATCTCACATTCAAACCAATTCAATCCTTGAGACTTCCCGTGATTTGTCTCTCTAAATAACAGTGACCTTTACACCTCATATATTTTGATAACCCACTTTGTTGGCCATGTCTTGAACCTCCCAAGGTGTCATCTCCCAAATGACCCCTAGTTTTTGATGTAAAGTTCCATGATTCATTACTTGCGTATAACACCCAGTGCACCATGCAATACGTGCCCTCCTTAATACCCATCACCAGCCTATAAAACACTTCACAGTGTAGGGATAGAGGGTACATTCCTCAATTTCATAAAAACCATCTATGCAAAGCCTACAGCAAATATCATTCTCAATGGGGAAAAGCTGGAAGCCTTTCCCTTAAGATCAGGAACATGACAAGGATGCCCACTCTCGCCATTATTACACAACACAGTACTAGAGGTCCTTGCAACAGCAATCGGACAACAAAGACGGATAAAAGGTACCCAAATCGGCAAAGAAGAAGTCAAACTGTCTCTCTTCGCAGATGACATTATACTCTATATGGAAAACCCAAAAGAATCCACCCCCAAACTACTAGAAGTTATAGAACAATTCAGTTATGTGGCGGAATACAAAATCAATGCTCAGAAATCAGCTGCATTTCTATACACGAACAAGGAGACTGAAGAAAGAGAAATTAGGGAATCCATTCCATTTATAATAGCACCAAAAATCATACATTATCTTGGAATTAACTTAACCACAGACGTAAAGGATCTATATTCTAGAAACTACAGATCACTCTTGAAAGACGTTGAAAAAGACACAAAAAGATGGAAAAATATTCCATTTCCTTTCATCTTATAAGACCTCTATTAGCCCCAATTTATTTTTCTTACCAAGAAAGGTTCTGTGGTTAATTACTTGTGGTTTTCTCCCTTTAACCCTCAAATTCATGGAACACATTTTTTTTTGTTTGAAGTCTGTTTCCTCAAAGGAAAGTATATATTAATTGTTAATTCTTAAGTCTCAGTTTCATCTTCCCAAACCTTAAAGGAGTAAAATCAAAATTGTTTCACTAGATATCACATATTCCTGGAGGTTATAAGTTTATTTGTATTGTCACCTTATACCACATATCAAATAAATCTCAAATTATTTACAGATTCCGCTGTTTTTAAAAATCTATTAGAACGAACTCAGGGGATATAGTCTCTATGAGCCCTTCTTTTAAAACTGCAGAAGACGAACTTCAGATAAATAAGAGATAAATGGTAACAACTCTTACAAACAAAATTATGACAATTACCAAATCCACATAACTATACTAGTAGCCAAAAACAAAACAAAACTATGGAGATTATGGTTGGAAAACAGAATGTAAACATTTTAAACTTAAACAACATAGAAATATTATAAATGACATTATACACATATATATTAAAATACTCATATACACACATATATTAAACATTTTGTATATACTTATACATACATAAAATGTATGTTTTAATAAACAAGCTATATATGCAACATATACTATTTTATAAGCTACATTAGATATAGTATTTATATGTTATATATAATATAGTACATACTATATACTATAATATCTAGTATATACTATTATATAGTATGTTATACTATATAGTATGCTATACTATATAGTATGTTATACTATATATCATATATATGATATATAGATCATATAGTATATATACACAATATATTAGACTATATACTATAGTCTATACATGTGCTACATACTATATATATATACATATATATATACTATAGTCATATAATTAACTATAGTATATATTATTTTTTTTAAATATACATTTTTAAGTAAATAAGGGTAAACACAAAGGCAAATAATTTAATGAGCAAAAATATATTACTGGAGAGGAAGAAACTGCAGCAAGGAAGTATAAATAAATCATCTACCTACTTATGGTAAGAAATAGATCATTACCTAATTATAGTAAGAAGTCAACACATTGCTGATGAAAGATAGATGAAATATTTTATACGTTTATTGTACTTATAAATTCATGTTATATAAAGATGATGACTAGAAAACACAAACCTTTCCATTTTTGAGAACATACACACACAAGTGCTTTTAAATTTCAACCCATGGGCACCTGGGCGGCTCAGTCAGTTAAGCATCTGCCTTCAGCTCAGGTCATTATCCCGGGATTGGGTTCCCTGCTCAGTGGGGAGTCTGATTCTCTCTCTACCCCTTCCTCCTACTCTGCTTTCTCTTGCTATGTATCTCTCTAATAATAAATAAATAAATAAATAATAATAAATAAATAAAATCTTTTTAAAAAATAGATTTCAACCCAGTAATTCCATTTCCAGAATATAAGTATGAGATTATTCATTTCAACACTACATTAGAATATTGGAAAACTGTATGTACACTAATAGGAGACTGGTTAAAGAATGATACAGCCATACAATGGAATACTGTGTATCCACCTTAATGGATAACAGCTCAATATGTACTGACATGAAAAGATATTCAAAATTCATCCTTGCATAAAAAGCAAAGCAGAGAATAATGCATGTAATATGCAATAATTTATGTAAAAAACAAATGTATGTAATGTGTGTATGCATCCGTGTACACATACAGGATCTAGAAAGATATTTATAAAATAGACGAGTGATTAACTTGGAAAGGGAAACTCTGGTGGGAGACGGGAATGAAAGAGGATTCTTATGCAAGGATGGTTCGATATTCACAAATCAATCCATGTGAAAAACTACGTTAACAAAATGAAGGATAAAAACCATACAATCATCTCAATAGATACAGAAAAAGCATTTGACAAAATTCAACATCCAGTCATGAATAAAAACTCTCAACAAAGTGGGCATAGAAGGGACATAATAAAAGCCATATATGACAAACCCATAGCTAACATCACGCTCAATGGTGATAAACTAAGAGCTTTTCCCCTAACACCAGGAAAAATACAAAGATGTCCACTCTCACCACTTTTATTCAATATAGTACTAGAAGGCCTAACATCTGCAATAAGGCAAGAAAAAGAAATAAAAGTCATCCAAATTGGAAAAGAAGAAGTTTAAATGTCACTTTTTATAAAGGACATGATACTGTAGAGGACCCTAAAGACTTCATCAAAAAACTATTAGAACTAATAAGTGAATTGAGTAAAGTTGCAGGATACAAAACTTCTGTACACTAATAACAAAGTAGCAGAGAGAGAAATTTTTAAAAAACTCCATTTATAATTGTACCAAAAAAGAACAAAATAACTAGACATAAACTTCACCAAAGAGGTGAAGACTTATACTCCGAAAACTATAGAACACTGATGAAAAAAACTGAAGAGGACATAAACAAATGAAAAGACACACTATGCTCAGGAATTGGAAGAATATTGTTAAAATGTCCACACTACCCAAAGCAATCTATAAATTTTATTAATATGTATTTTATTAAATTAATATATACACATTGTCCAAAAAAATCAAACTAAGCTAACTACAGCACCCACTATACCAATTTCTACCACACTCTCCCTTCCCCCAGATGCAACTGCTTTGAAATATCTTAACTGCTGTACACACTATTTACCACCACACTTTCTAAATGTTGTGCTTACGTAGCTTCATCAGCTACACAAATCTTGATCCTCTGAACAAATGAGGCATTTATTTTTCTGGGGTACGACAAGCCTGGGGGCAATGCAGGGCTGACACAGCATCTACCATGCCCCCGAGGACCCATCTGAAACCCCCTGTTCTGTCTCCTCAGCATGTGGCTTGCTCAGGCTTGTCACCTCACTGGGTCAAGAACGATGCTCCACATTTATCAGCTCAACTGTGTTCCAGGCAAGGAGAGGAAGGGCAAAGGGCAAGGGGTACAGGCACATTCCAGTCGCATCTGCCACCCAATTTCTGGTCATATGTCACTGGCCAGGATGATGCAAAATGACCACCCTTACCGACAAGAAAGGCAGGGAAATAATAACATTTCGCTAAGCATCCTGCCACCCTGTGTTCAATAAATAAGGGAGAGAGGAGAAAGGACACTGCAGTGGTCACTAGCAGTATTAGAACAGTGCTATTTCTTGATTTTTCCATTTTGCATTCACTATCAATTTCTAGGGCTGGTAGTAAAAGCTTCAGTTCTCTTATATCACACTTGCACCCCGTTTGCCTTCACTACATTCTTCCAATATAGCTATAGTTGACCCTTGGACAACATAGGTCTGAACAGCACAGGTCCACTTATGTGTTGATTTTTTTTTCAATAAATATATGGAAATTATTTGGACATTTGTGACAATTTGAAAAAACTCACAGACAAACCACTTAGCCTAGAAATATAGGAAAAAATTAAGAAAAAGGCGTCATGAATTCATAAACCATATGTAGATACTAGCCTATTTTGTCATTTAGTACCATAAAATATATACAAATTATTAAAAGCCAAAGTTTATCAAAACTTATACACATAAACACAGACCCTACATACGTGGCATCCCTCGGTGAAAAAGAAATGTACACAAAGATGCGTTAGATCATAACTGTATAAAACTCACTGTAGTACATATTACACTACTCTCGTAATCTTGCAGCCAGCTCCTATTGCTATCGCCATAAGCTCAAGTGTTGTGAGTATCCATGGAAAATGCCCTAGGTTGGTAAGCATCTCTGCGTGAATAGTTTGTCTCTCCAATAAGTTATGTATTATAATAAAAAGTGATCTCTGGAGGTTCTCCCACTTTTTATTGTGTCTTGTGCAATACCATAAACCTTGACTAACACCATGGGACTCACACAGAGTGCTGGAAGTGCTCCCCAAAAGTAGAGAACAGTCGTGACAGTATAAGGAAAAGTTGAATTGTTTCATATGTACTATAGACTGACGTCTGCAGCTGTGGTTGCCATCATTTCAAGATAAATGAAGCCAGCCAAAAGACGACTGTCAACAAATAAAAGGAAATTTGTGAAGCTGTCACTGCAGCTATGCCAGCAGGAGCAAAAACCTTACACATTTTTGCAAAATAGCTTTTTGTCATAATGAAAATACAGCTTTTATGGGGGTACAAGGATTGCTATAAGAAGGCATAGCTATAGACTCTTAATGATTCGAGAAAAAATGAAGTTTTTATATGACAAAGCAAAAGGCAGGTGAAGGATCTAAAGCTGGGGAATTTAATCCCAGCAAAGGCTAGTTTGATAATTTTAGAGAGAAGTTCGACTTTAAGAATGTCAAGCTAAGAGGAGAAGCATCTTCACCTGATGAAGAGGCAACAGATGGGTTTCCAGACACTATTAAGAAAATCACTGAGAAAGGATTTCTGCCTAAACAGGTTTTTAATGCAGATGAAAGTGTTCTATTTTGGGGGGGGGAAATGCCATAAAGGACATTTATGAGTAAGTAAGCATAAGGGTTTAACATAGAAAGGGATAGGTTAACTCTACTATTTTGTACAAATGCAGTTGAGTTTGTGATCAGGACTGCCCTTATCTATAAAGCCGCTAGCCTGTAACCCTTGAAGGGAAAAGATAAACACTAGTTGCCAGTCTTTTGGTTGTACGTAAGAAGGCCTGGACAGTGAGAACTCTTCTGGATTGCTTCTATTGATGCTTTGTCTCTGAAGTCAGAAAGCAACTTGCCAGTGAGAGACTGCCTTTTAAAGTTCGTTTGATATTGGGCAATGTTCCTGGCCATGCAGAACCCTTCGAGTTCAATATCAAAAGTATCAAAGTGGTCTACCTTCCCCCAAATACAATGTCTCTAATTCAGTCTCTAGATCAGGGAGTGAAAAGGACCTTTAAAGCTTATTACACATGGTACTATATGGAAAAGATTATCAACACTATGGAAGAAACCCTGAAAATTATAACATCTTGCAAGTCTGGAAGGATTTCACCATTGAAAATGCCATTGTTTTTAGAGAAAAGGTCCTGAAAGCCAACAAACTCAAAACAATACATTTCTGAAGGAGAAAACTGTGTCCAGATATTCTGCATGACTTCACAGGATTTAAAGACATAACCACTCAAGGAAATAATGAAAGAGATTGTGGATATAACCAAAAAAAAAAAAAAAGATGGGGGGTAAATGGTTTCAAGATAATGGATGTTGGAGAAATTCAAGACCTGATAGACACCTTACCAGAGGCATTAACAGAAGAGGAAATGATGGCGATGTGCACTTCTGAACCAGTGCCAGGCGATGAGGAACAAGGCGTAGAAGCAGCAGTGCCAGAAGACAAATTGGTATTAGACCATCATTCAGGATTGCTTTTGACCTCATTCATGATGTAGACCCATCTATGATCTGGGCACTGAAACTAAAGCAAATGGTGGGAGAAGAATTGGTACTGAGAGAAACACTTCTGGAGAAATAAAAAAGCAAAAAAAACAGAAATTATTATGTTTTTCCATCAAGTGTTCCCATATTTCCTTCCACTTCCTCCACCTGTTCTGCCTCTGCTACCCAAGACAGCAAGACCAACCCTTCCTCTCCTCCTCAGCCTATTCAATTTGAAAATGATGATGAAAACCTTTGATAATCTAATCTACTCCCACTTAATGAATCATGTCATATAGTTAATAAACTTATCTGTTGCATATGAGTGTCTTTGTATGAAAATCTAATAACTGAACAGCAAAAACCGTAGATGGTTTTGTGTCATCCATGGTCATCACGGCCTACTTATTCATCATGAAGAACGTCATGTGTAAGACTTGTGTGGAAATGGATAGCTTATCCTTACACAGGCATTGGGTGACTGATATTTAATATAAAATTACTAATGTGTTAGTTTTCCATTTTATAAATTTGCTTCCAAAGAATTACATCATGGTACAGTTTGCTTCTCTCTCATAATTATAGAAATTGTGCTTCAGCCTATCATCACAGGTAAGTGGGGTTTTTTAATGTAACAATGTTTCCAGTACAGTATTATGGCTATGACTATGCTGTAACATTTTTATAACTATTCATTAGTGGATAGGCTAGGCTACAGCGAAGTAATTGTATCAAATTACACGAGGCTACCATAAAGCAATCATATTGCTTCCTCTTCATTATCAGTGCATGAATCATTACACAAAATCATTACAATAATTACAAGAAATTCATAGTTTCTTTTTCACATCATCTTTTCTTTTTTGATGTCTAGTGTTAGTAATAATTTCACATCTGCAGTGTTTTGTATCATACAAGATGATTTTGATGTTGGTACCGAGTTCATCTTGCAAACAGACAACATAAACTTATAGTATCAATGCAGGACAGTATTGTAGATGTATTTTCTCATTATAATTTTCTTAAAAACATTTTTCTCTACCTCCCTTTATTGTAAAATACTTATATATATATATA